>NC_051083.1:76948403-77196938 GCF_004664715.2 Peromyscus leucopus | reverse complement strand
AAAACATCAAAGAACAAATTCTTGTTCATTGAAAGATTCTTTGGAAAGTTTTAATTGTATAAGAAATGTTTCTTTTACAATTAAAAATGTTCTATCTTTACATCCCAGCAGTTATCTTTAGAGTAGAAAATATATATACAACCCCACCACAACATCTTTAAAGATGATTTACTAATGATAACTCAAACTTACATGGTTAAAGTCTTTCTTCAGTAAAGAAGTAACTAAATTAGGCACATCCAAACAATGGAATGTTAGATGAGCACTAAAATAATGGTGTCTTATCTTCTGCAAACAGAAAATAAGATTCAGACAAGACAAACTATAGTTTCAAATGAATGAAAAATATTGATTTCTCATTTGAAATTGTTATTTTAGGATTTTCATTAAATTTCACTAATCTTAAAAACTTTGAAAATCTAAGAAACTTGAAAGTAAACTTTTATTACTTTGAAATATGTGATCATTTAATATTTTAAAGTAAAAACTGGATTTCTTATAGAAAACTATATTCCAACCATAGAACTTCTCTTCTAGTATGTTTTTGGTGGCTGTGGTAACCAACATAAGTTAAAGAAAGTTGGTGAGAAAAGAATTTATTTCAGCTAAGTTACAGTCTTCCATTAATGGAGGCCAAGATGGGAGCCTGATGCAGAAACTACAGGAATGATGCTTACTTGCTTGCTCCTCGTGGCTTGTTCAAACTTTGCTGTATATCTCAGGCCCATTGGCACAGTGATGTTATCAGCCTCAATGTACATGGCCCACCTACATCAATTAGCAGTGAACAAATGCACCACAGATATAACCACAGGCGAAGTTGTTAAAGGCAAACCCTCAACTAAGTTTCCTCCTTTCCTGATGTGTCAATGTATCATATTGAAAACAAAGTTTAGCCATCACACCTCCATTTAACACTAAAATTTGATCTCGATCATAAAAAGAAACTTTTAACTTTGGTTACTTAGGGATTTTAGCATAATTGATATTTGCTGAATAATTAAAGAAATAATTTTATCATAATTCTACTTATACCACTCTCCTTATTTGAAATGAACACAATGCCTGAATGAAAACCAATTATCATTATAGTTTAAAACATGTGATTGTTATACCAGGTTAACAACCTATAAATACAACTTCTTTGTGAATATTTTAAAAATTAAGGATTACTTGGCAAAAAAATATGAACCAGAAATGTTTGTATTTGTACTTTGTGAATTATGTGTTACAATCTTTGTTACACAATCTTTTCTGCTAAATATCCAGCTTAATTCATCATGTACATATTATAGAATGTTTATATTCCATAAAATATTTCCCTTAAAAACAACAAAGTGAAGTAAAACTGACTTCATTTAGGATAAACATTACATCTCTTAGAAATTAGTTTTGTAAATATGCATAGTAATGTTTGGCTTTTGAGGTTGATTTGGCTAAGTATTCATTATCAAGCCACAGGTCTTCATTTGTTAAGTAAGAGTGTATGAGTTAGTGTAGCTGGAGAGTTTCCTCTCTGGGTCCCTCAAAGCCCAGCAGTCTGACAGCCCACTTATAAAATAAACACACAGACGCTTATATTATTTAAACTGTTTGGCCTAATGGCTCAGGCTTCTAGCTATTTAGTTCTTACATCTTAAATTAACCCATTTTTATAAATCTATACCTTGCCATGTGGCTTGTGGCTTACTGGCATCTTCACATGCTGCTTGTCATGCGGCAGCTGACAGTGTCTCCCTCCACCTTCCTGTTCTCTCATTTCTCCTCTCAGTTAGTCAGGCCTATACTTCCTGCCTGGCTACTGGCAAATCAGTGTTTTATTTATTGGCCAATCAGAGCAACACATTTGACATACAGACCATCCCACAACAAGTTTGGTTGTGTGCCAGGGTATGGTCTTCACCTTGGGTTGCTTTAAATAATGATAAAAAACCTTTAATGTAAACCATTAGCAATGATTTTTCAATGCAGTGAAGGATAGGAAGCTAGAAGTAAGAGTTTCTAGAAGATACAATGTCTGGTGTTGAATTCTCACTAGACTTGTAGATGATGACTTTTTCATTGTATCTATACATAACAGAGATCAAGAAAAGGGGGATGAAAGAACTCTCCTGTTGAAAGGACACAAATGCTGTGTTACAGAATTCAGCTTTATAATTTATTCACCTTCAAAAGGCCTCTCTCCCCATATATGATATCACTGAAGATCAGGATTTTAACATAAAAATTTGGGGAAAATACAGTCAGTAATTACATAGATATGTGTGTGCCTGCACATAGCCATATGGGTTCCCACATGTATTTCTGTATACACTGTGAGCTCAGTGCCTAAGCATGTCAGATGAATGTTTAAGATTCCCTGGAATTAGAGTTACAGATAGTTTTAAGCTGTTATGTGGGTGCTGGGAATAAAATCTGTGTTCTCTGGAAGAGCAGCAAGTGCTCTTAACCATGGAACCATCATTCCAACCCCAAGCATACATATTTAAATGTAATGTACTTATGACTTTTTAGACCTTTGGCTAGCAGCAATTTGCCTTACTCAGCCCCTAAATAAAAAAATGCATCTGCCTGATTTAAATATATTAGTACCTTCAAAGTTAATACTGGCAGTTTGGCTGTATAAATCATTCATCCCTAGGGAAACATATGGGATATCATTGTGGTGTTTTTCAAATTGTCCTGTTTGGCAGTCCATAAGGAAGAGTTGATAAGCTGAGTTTCACACATGCTACACATCAACCATGACATCCTTCTTCAGCTTTTGTCAACTCTGATTTTGAGGAATTTAAAATATTATCTAAAATTTGAGGTGTTCATTCAGGCTTAAAGGATGATCTAGTAATATGTAGGTTTTATAAGTGATATTGTGCCATCAATTTGGTATTAACTATTGTCTATGTGTCTATGTACTTTTGTGAGGAATTTTGGTAGGAAGCCTGACCTTTATAAAAAGGTGAGCTGTTATTAAACTTTCAAATGTATACACTATCAATCCCCACTGTTACAGAATGCAGAAATGAATTAAATGATTTGAGACATGTTGAGTATGTATGTGAGAGGATGAAGGGAACCACAAGTTGAACTAATTGAGAAGATGCTGTACTTTACGAATGATAAGACTCAGGGTCAGGCAACTTTCAAGTCATCATCCATTATCATTGGTCAGATCTTCCTTTTGAAAAATGTGTGCAGATTCATGTTTTTTTGAACCAGAGTTGATGTCAGGATTTTAATTCAGTGTCTTTCTAACTTTTTCTTTGAGTCAGTTCAAACAAGAGCTCACTGATGATCTGGTCTAGGTAGACTGATGAACAGATTCCTTCTGTAACCACATCCACCTTCCATGTACAGAGTTAGGAGGATGTAGACTTCAGCATATGAACTCACATTTACACACCAACTGCTTTAAGCACCAAGTCATCTCCCCAGTGAAAGGATGATAAATGGCATTGGTGGCGACACTGGTTACCACGTGGAAAAGTCACGTTCACAACAGAAACCAGTGTTAGTTTTTATAGCTTTATTAGGAGGGAAAAGAGGGAAGGGAATGAAGAGAGCCAGGCCTGGTGTTGTGGGGGAAGAGGAGAGCACAGCAGAGCAGGGAGAAGAGAGCAGAGAGAGAGAGAGAGAGAGAGAGAGAGAGAGAGAGAGAGAGAGAGAGAGAGAGAGAACATAGGTTCTGCATCTGGCTTTTTAAGGCACATACATAGTCATCAATGCTCCCTTATGATGTAAGATGCAAGACCCAGAGTGGTGCATGTACAAGAATGAGGGAAGGAACCTAACACCCTGTTTATTTGGTTTTCAGTGTATTAAGTTTTTTTATTTATTTAATTTAGGTTATTTATTTTTCTATTTATTTATTTATTTAGATATTTATTTAAGTATTTTATTTCTCTTTGCATATCATAAATGAATATTCATTTTTATTTTATCTTTAGTGAATTCATAATTATGCTTAAGAAAATTATGCTTAAATTATTATTAAGAAATAAACTACCAGTATTTGTGAGCTGCTTCTGTATACTTTGATGAGATTATTTTACATATCAAAAATTCTTTTGATAAGTCATTGGGGTCTTAAAGTATAGAATATGTATTATGTAAATGTGGATTAGTTGATTTCTTCCTGTTGTCTTTGTATTTTTCTTATTTCTTTTTCTTTCCTATTTCTTCTGGCCAAGATTTCAAGCATCATAATAATGATGAGCATGGTCAAGGGCAATGTCTGGGTCTGAGGTTCTGCTGTGGTGGGGGGGTCTATGTTGAACACAGGTGGAGTGGGGCATCATAGGAAGCAAATATGCTGAAATCTGAGGGCTGTACTGAGTGATGGTGCTACCCCTCACTGCCCTGAGATAGCTGGCCCTGTCACTCCCTACTGGCCCTGAAATGAAGAAATATAGTCCCATGCCACACCACAGGGGTGTACTTTGCCTGGTCAGCATATTAGAGCTAAACATATGGCTGTGGACACAGATGGGCTTGACCTGATGCCATGAGAACAGCACACTTGCCCCTGCCCCAGCTCTTAAGCCTCCCACCTCTTGCTATCTGTGACATGTGAGTGAGCTGGCCCCAGGATCATGAGAGTGAGAAAATTAGCCCTGCCCCTCACCAACTGCAGCACAGAGGATAGATGACCCTGAACCCTGTCAAGCCAGCACACTATTGCTAACCCTGTATTGGGGACACAAGTGAGCCAGCCCTGAGTGCATGAGAGCTGGAGAACTGACTTCACCACCCTCATATACCCACCTCAGCAATCTAGAGGGAACACCCTGTCACTTGCCTGGGTAAGACAATGCAGCTGTCCTTGGTGGTTTAAATGTGGGTGAGCCAGACCCAAGGACCAGAGTGTTATGGAATATTATGTTAACTAGGCAAAGATGTGTTACATTTGTTTATGCTGCAGAATATTACTTTAATTATGTAAAGGTGTTTTACTTTTGTTTATGCTGTGTTTATTTAATTATGTAAAAATATCTTGCATTTGTTTCACCCTGCTTGCCTAAAGCACCTGTTTTGGTCTATCAAAGAGCTGAAAGGCAAATAGCTAGGCAGAAGAGGAATAGATGAGGCTTGCAGGCAGAAAGAATAAATAGGAAAATTCTATAAGGAGATTAAAGAATGAGAGAAGAAGGAGAAGAGAGCAGGGGACACACTCATGTCAAAAAGTCAGGCAGATGCCAGACAGATATAGAGAAGCAGGGAATGTAAGTTATGCAGAAGTAAGAAAGGTGATATGCCCTGAGGCTAAAGGTAGATAAACAGAAACAGGTTAATTTAAGTTAAAAGAGCTAGCTCACATCTTGATCCTTAAGAAGGAGGAAGAGACGGAACCCTAGGGATGGTATAGGCTTTTACAGCCTTAAAATCTGGCCTCAGTGACAAATCTTCTTCCAAAAAGCTATACATCCTAACCCTTGCTAAACCATTTCATTGATTTGGGACCAAGTATACAAATATATGAACCTATAAGAAGCATTCTCATTCAAACCCCCACTGCTTGAATATTAGTTGTCTGGTAAACATTAGTCATAACTTTTTTCTGATCTTGCCATGTACATTATTGGGAGAAGTTTCATTTGTATTTTTTCCTTATTGATAGTGATTGATCTACTTAAATAATTCTTATAGTTTGAATTGAAAACTTCCACCACAATCTTGTGTTAAAGGTTATATAAACTTTGTCATGTATATTCTTTCTAACTGAAATGCATTGTATTCTATCCATGCTTCTAATTATTCGTTTCATAATTGGCCTGAAACAGACAAATATTGGCCATTTGGCTTTTTAATTTTCAAATCAAAACTTAACAGGCTTACTTGATCCTACAGATTTTAAATGGTAGATTGTGAGAATTCTTAGTCTCCATGATTATATAAGTAAATTTTTACAATAGATGTATTTATATTAATTTATCTATATTTACATGTATTATCTACTCACTGCTTCTCTGGAAGATTTTGTTTAATGCAAGAGAAAATATAACACAATATTCCATGTATATCTAGGAGATATGGCTTCCTTAAAATATCCAATGTACCTCATTTATATATATATATATATATATATATATATATATATATATATATATATATATATACTTCTTTGCTTTAGAATGTGATAAAATAACAAAACAAACAACTTAAGGAAAAAAATTTTGGCTCACAGTTTCAGAGAAGTTCAGTTCTTAATAATGATGAAGGTATAATAATATGCATAAGAACAAGTTTCTCTTGGCAACAGAACTCTGTCTTGACAAAATACAGTCCTAAAAATTCTGGCCTCACAAACGTGCTCTTTCATGAAGGCCACAGGTTATAATGATGTCACAACCTCAAAAAAACTTCAAAACCTCTCAAACATTCCCACCTTCTGGTGATCAAGTGACCAAAGTACAAGCCTGTAAGATAGATTAAGAGTTGCCAACCATATCACTCTTCCTCTGGCCATCACAGGCCCATAACCAAATGAAACCCATTCCAACTTCAGAATTCCCCATAATTTTTACAGCATTAACAATGATCAAATATCCAAAGTCTAGAGACTTTGGACAAATTCTCTGCAACTTCTCATTTTGATTGGTTCTGGGTTTCTGTAGTTCTATCCTTCTTTTACAAAGAGAAGTTCCCATTATGAAATATGATAACTGCAATTATGTATGGATATATTGATAAACATTTAAACTATCATTAGATGTAGATGTAACCAACAGTCTTATTAAATAAGAAACACAGAACCAATGCAAAGAAGAAAGCCAAGAGATTAGAGCTAAGAGCCTTACCACTTACTGCTAGCCTCATCAGCCAAGAGACCTCTCTGAAAGAGACCTACTTCCTGTGTGTTTGTCTTTATATAGTCTTTCTGTTCTGCCTTCTCATTGGTTGTAAACCCAAATGCATGACTGCCTCGTCACTGCCTGTTTGTACAGCCCTCCAGGTCTTATATGGTATTGAGATTTAAGGTGTGTGTCTCCAATGCTGGCTGTATCCTTGACCACACAGAGATCTACCTAGCTCTTCTACCAAGTACTGGGATTAAAGGCGTGCGCCATGAACACCCAGCTCTGCTATGGCTTGCTATTAGCTCTGACACCCAAGCAACTTTATTTATTAACATACAAATAAAATCACATTTCAGTACAAATAGAATACCACCATAATTAGATATTGCACTAGTTTAATAAAGTGGTGTGCAGTAGGATAGATCCATAGGGTTGAGGAGATTAGCTCAAACCAGTTGCCTAGGCATGCACATAACATACTTCCTTCTGAGCCAACTTTGAGTCTGTCCGAGGGCCTAGCAACATGTACTCTCAGAGTTCCTGGTTACTCTCAGAGTCCCTGATTGTGTGAAGTCTGCCTGAAGACCTAGCAATAGGCACTGTCAGAGTTCCTGATTGCTGTCAGAGTTCTTGATCATTCCTAGACAATAAGGGATAATCATTCAATGCCACCAGCTTGGAATACAGACTGGGTGCTGGGAGGAGGGTTTATAAGGCTTTCCCTATACCACTGATGCTGCATCCTCTCACCCCCTCGCCCAAGGGAGCAGTTAGGATCCAGCAACTGTGATGTTCTAGATTCTTCTGCAAGATCCAGTACTATACTACCCCAAGTTAATTGGATAGGTATCTATAATTTTCTGATGAGGATATCATTCAGTATGCTGTGAATATGTGTGGCTCTGATTGGTTGATAAATAAAACTGTTTGGCCAATGGTGAGGCAGATTAAAGTTAGGTGGGTCATTCTAATGAGAGAGAGAGAGAGAGAGAGAGAGAGAGAGAGAGAGAGAGAGAGAGGAGAAATGTAGAGCAGAAGAGACACTGTTAGCGACCACCAGGAGAAGCAAGATGTAAAGGTACTGGTAAGCCATGAGCCAAGTGGCAAGGTTTAGATTTAAAGAAATAAATTATTTTAAGATGTAAGAGTTCCTATTGAGAAGCCTGCCATGGCCATCGTTTTAAAATAATATATACCTCTGTGTGTTTACCTGGGTCGGAGTGGCTGTGGGACCAGCATATGAGAGAGATTTCTCCTGACTGCTGGCCAGGAGGGACACAGGAAAACTTACAACTACAATTTTCCTCTTGTGATTGGGCATTAAGTACAACTAGAGACCTGTTGGTCATCATCAAGGTATGCTTGTCACTATATTATTTTTATAGTTTTAGTGGCAAGTGTAATAACTAGGTGGAATTTTTGAATTCTTCCCTCCTTTGGAAACTTGTTTATCACATTGTGTTACAAAGAAAGCTAGTATTCAGGGGGAAGGCTGTCATAGGAGATCCAGTTTAGGTCCTCTGTGTTAATATTCTGATCTGCCCTTGAAATGCCACCCCTTGTCAATTCCCTGTATCCTGACATAAAAACCTCATTTTGAGGATAAACTCCTCCCCTTCCTCTCTCTCTCTCTTCAGCTTTTTCATCCCATGAGATATGCACTTTTGACCCCCCACCCTCCCTCTCTCTCTCTCTCTCACCTCTTTTTCTTCATCTCTCTATTATAATGAACTCTCCACGTAGATGAAGCATCTGGGCTGTAAATTACTGGCCATTGAAGCTGCTGTGCCCTCATGGCATGTATGTGACCAGTCCAATGCTGCATCTGCCCAGCATAATTCCCTGCTTACTTGGGATACCCTTAGGGGTCGTCCTGCACAATAATTAATAACACTCCGGTCCCTACATCTCAAAGAAATGCTGTCTTCACCATTAGGGACATATTGATCACACAATTAGTAGAGGGTAGATTCACCTTTTCTCATCCTTTTTGTTACATTAAAATCTGTAAGGAGGGCTACGGATTTTTTGAGTTAATCTTGTATACAGCATCTTGACTAAAGTTATTTTTCAGCTGTATGAGTTCCCTGGTAGAGGTTTTGAGGTCGCTTATGTATACGATCATATCATTTGTTAATAATAATACTTTGACTTTTTCCTTTTTGATTTTATCCCCTTGATTTCCTTTTGTTCTCTTATTGCTCTAGATAGAACTTTGAGTACTATATTGAATAGAAATGGAGAAAGTGGACAGCCTTGTATTGTTTCTGATATTAGTGTAATTGTTTTGAGTTTTTCTTCATTTAATTTGATGTTGACAATCAGCTTGCTGTATATTGCTTTAATTATGTTTTGGTATGTCCCTTGTATCCCTCAGTTCTCCAAGAATTTTATCATGAATGAGTGTTGGATTTTTGTCAAAGGCTTTTTCAGTATCTAACGACATGATCATTTTTTTTTCTTTCTGTTTGTTTATATGTTGGATTACATTGACAGATTCACATATGATGAACCATCCCTACATCACTGGGAGGGAGCATACTGGGTCATAAGCTTCTTGATGTGATCTTGGATTTGGTTTGCCAGTATTTTATTGAGTATTTTTTCATCAATGTTCAGGAAAGAATTTGGAGCTTGAATTATAATTAACCTTAATAATAAAGACCCAGAATCAGATACCAGGGTAAATGCTAAAATATCAGAGAAGTAAAAGAACCAGCCACTAGAGAGACTTCTTACCTCTACCTAATCATAAGACTGAAAGGGGATGGAGATCCTGTACCCACCTACATTATATTCTTCTCTTCACTTCCCTAGTGCTAGCATTAAAGGCATGTGCCTTCCAAGTATTTGAATCAAAGGCATGACATCCCAAGTGCTGGGATTAAATGTGAGTGCCACCACTGCCTGGCCTCTATGGTTAACTAGTGGCTAGCTCTGCACTCTGATCTCCAGGCAAGCTTAATTTGTTAGAACACAAACAAGATATTACAACAGGATATTGGTATGCAATTTTCTTTCTTTGTTGAATCTTTGTGTAGTTTGGGTATCAGGATAACTGTTTCCTCATAAAACAAATTTCAGAATGTTCTTTCTCTTTCTATTTTGTGGAATAATTTGAGGCATATTGGTATTACATCTTCTTTGAAAGTCTGGTAGAATTCTGAGTAAAACCATCTGTCCTTGTACCTTTCTTGGTTGGGGCATTTTAATGACTATTTCTTTTTCCTTAGGGTTTATAGGCCTTTTAAAATTGTTTATCTGATTTGATTTAATTTTGGTATGTGGTACCTATCAAGAAAATTGTCCATTTATTTTAGATTTTTCCAATTTTATGCAGTACAAGTTTTTAAGTATGACCTAATTATTTCTGTGGATTTCCTTGGAATCTGTTGTTAGGTCCCCATTTTGATTCTGATTTTGTTAATTTGGATATTCTCTCTCTGCCTTTTAGTTAGAATGGATAAGAGTTTACCTATTTTTTTGACTTTCTAAAAGAACCAACTCTTAGTTTTATGGATTCTTCTTATTGTTTTCTTTGTTTCTATTTTATTCATTTCATCCCTCTGTTTGATTATTTCTTGCTGTATCTTCCTCTTGGGTGTGTTTGCTTCTTTTTGTTTTAGAGCTTTCACATGTGCTGTTAAATCACTAGTAGAACATCTCAACAATTCTTAATCAGGGCACTTAGTGCTATGAACTTTCCTTTTAGCAATGGTTTCTTTGTATACCGTCAGTTTTGCCAAGTTCTGCTTTCATTTTCACTGACTTCCAAGAAATCATTAATTTCTTTATTTCTTCCTCGACCCAGTGGTAGCTTGGTAGAGAGTTGTTCAGTTTACAGGAGTTAGTAGGCTTTCTTTTGTTTCTGTTGTTGAAATCAAGCTTTAATGTATGGTTGTCTAATAAGATACAGTAAGTTATTTTAATTACGTTTTTATCTATAGAGACTTGCTCAAGTAGAGAGAGTGGGAAAATAACTTAGCCACATAACCTTTGACCTATAGTCTATCCTGCCTATGGGCTGTTCTGGGGTGAGGGAAGCATAGATATTGAGTGGGTGTCCAACCAAAGACTGGTCTACTAAAAAGCCCATGACAGGCAATTAAGCCCACACCTGACGCTGCCTGGAGCACTAGAACCCAAAGGATGGATGATCCAGAGACCTAGGATAGAACCAAACAGGGCAGCGAGAAAATATATCAATGTAATTATGTCTGATGAAATTTTGCTATACTCATAGATTGGTGCCTAGCCCAATTATCATCAGAGAGGCTTCATAGAGTTACTGATGGAAACAGTTGCACATCCACAGCCAAACACTATGTAGAGACATGTGAATCACACAGAAGAGGTGGGGAGGATTGGAGGAGCCAAACTGGTTAAGAACACTACAAGAAAACTCACAGAATCAACTAACCTGGGCTCATAAGGGCTCACAGAGAATGGATTTACAATCAGTAAGCCTGCATAGGACTGACCTAGGCACTCTGCATATATGTTAAAGTTGTGTAGCTTTTTTTTTTTTTTCGTGACTCCTAACAGTGGGAGCAGGTGCTGTCTGTGACTCTTTTACTGGCTTTTGTGACCCTACTTCTCTTACTGGGTTGCCTTGCCTAGCCTTAGAATACATGGGGAGGTGCTTAGTCTTACTGAAACTTAATATGCCATGTTTTGTTGGTTTTTATGGGAGAACTGCCAGGAGGAGTGGTTTTGGAGTGGGACAGAGTGGGGGTGCAGAGGAGGTACTAAAACAAGATGAGGGAGGAGAAACTGTGGTTGGTATATAAAATAAAATAGAAAACTCTAAAGATATCAAATGTTTATCCATATTGGGATTCTGATCTATTTTGCCTACTGCATCAATCTCTTTGTTAATCTCTTCTAAAAACCCCTTCTAGTTATATATAAATGATATTAACTGTATATTGTGAACCTCTTAGACAAAGGAAGTTGACACATATCAAATAACCTCTTTTCATGGGCTTATAAATGGTTTTATCTGCAATATACTGGCATCCCAGAGTTTGTCTACAAGATACCAAAAACCTGTCTGTTATGCTTCTCACATAACTTTATTTTGAGGAAAAACAATGTTAATGCTTTTCCTCTTAAAAATTCTTGTACAGGAAATATTTAAAACCTAAGACTATGTGACTAGAGAATAAAAGGTCTGACAATTACACTTTAGCGGTGGAATAGCATTTGAGGCATGGTGAGTAAGCAGCTGAGAATCAGTCAGTTTGAAGTTCTTGAAAAAGAATTGGAAGGTCGAGTATATCACGAAGCTAAACATGTGCAAGTCAGAAAGTTTGATCTATGTAGGAGAGCACATAGTATTCCTCCAGAAAGGCAAGGGCAAAATGTAGCTAGGCCTCTAAGGTGTCCTTTTATAATATTATTGATGTAATTTTCCTTCTTATTTCATATTAAGTGCCATTTTGTATCTAATTACCTTTGGATGAAAAAAATTGTCAATGACACATGTACATGCCTACATACATTAAGCTACTTTCTTTGGAGGGATGGTTTAATTTTGGAAGAGAAAAGGAACATTTTAAGGGTGATACATTTTGCATCTTAACTGTGCTGTGCTGTGGGATGTTCTGTATGTCCTGTGGGAGCCCTTCTTGGGTTCTTTGTGGCGTTACCCAGCAGGTCCGTATAGAGGATGATTAGGACCATGGGCCTGAGTGCAGGTGTTTGAGATGGTCTGCACTTGGCTGTGCTGGGGGATGGTCTGTATGTCAAGTTGTTCTGATTGGTTAATAAATAAAACCTGATCGGCCGTGGCTAGGCAGGAAAGATAGGCGGGACTAGCAGAGAGGAGAAATAAAAGGACATAAAGGCAGAAGGAGACGCTGCAGCCGCCGCAATGACCAGAGATGCTGCAGCCGCCGCCATGACCAGAGACACTGCAGCCGCCGCCATGTCCAGCAGCCTGTGAAGACGCCGATAAGCCACCAGCCACGTGGCGAGGTATAGATTTGTAGAAATGGATTAATTTAAGATAAAGGAACAGTTAGCAAGAAGCCTGCCACGGCCATACAGTTTGAAAGCAAAATAAGTCTCTGTGTTTACTTGGTTGGGTCTGAGCGGCTGTGGGACTGGTGGGTGGCAGAGATTTGTCCTGACAGTGGGCAGGGCAGGAAAACTCTAGCCACAGTGCTGTGTGTTTGTGATATTATATAGAATTTAATTTTATTAAAATTTATCTCTCAATATTTCCAAAAGATTCAAGCAGACATTGTTACAGATACATGTGGCCCTTGTGGCATCACTCACCACTTAGTTCTTATTAAAATATATAGAAATTTGTAGCATACAATATCATATTAAATACATTTATCAAGTATGCATGAGATATTTACTCAGGTAACTTTTAATATTGGGGGGACATCACAAAATTAAACTTAAAATTTAAATAAGTAGAAATTATGTTTTTAGAAGAAAATGTAATTAAATTCAGAATAATCTTAAAATTACACAAGCATTATAAATTTTAGAATTTCTAACTAACCAGTGAGTTCACATAGTCTCAAGAAATATGTGAAAGATGAAATTTAATGAAGTGTATCCATGCATGTGAGTATTTGTTTGATTTGGTTAAATTAGTACATGAGGAAAACCTACTGGTTATTTAAATGCTTATAATAGACAACTGGATCAGAAATTAATGTCCTAAACTTCTGTGCTCACAGCTAAGAGAATACATTAAATTTAAATTAACTAGAAAAGGAGTGCCCCTCTTCTTGTCCTTATAACCTCTCTTCTTCCCTTTCCTCTCCCTCTCTGCTATATGAGAAAACTGAGTCACACCTAATACTGTGTTGACTTGATTTTCCTCATTACATGAGCTGGAATAACTTCTGCTGTCTTCATCCTGTACTACCAAATCTCTGGAGATGTCACAGAAGAGTTCTAAGACCTCTGACCTGGTACTCACTATACTACCTGTCCAAGTTGTCAGTTTGGACCAAAAATGTTTCCATTCTTTCACCTGTTATGACTGATTCAGCTTCTCATTTATCTGCTGAAAGGGTGAGAGGCCATATTATGCTAGCTTTTTCCCCTTCCTAAGCCTAACTTCTTGGATATGAACTCTGAAATGATTTTTGTGGGTTTTTTTCTTCTGCATTGTTGTTGAGGGTGTCTGGAAATACAACACAGAGAGCACAGAAAGGCATTGTGTTAGAAAAAGATGAAAGGTGGGAAAAAATAGGGTTTTCTTTTGAAGGGGTGTGGTCTGTGAGGACAGGGTTGCAATATTAGGAGGAGGAGTCAAAAGGAACAATTAGAAGACCTTAGATGAATCCCCTCATCTTGAATTTGTGCTTGGGTTTGCAAGGTTACTCCTTTTCTTCTTCCCTTGAGTGATCTTGGTGGGTCATTTATCCACTGTACTAAGTGCTTGTACTTTTGTGGTCATCTTTACAATGAAGCACTTAACTGCAGTCTCTCCAAGTTTCTGTTCCTAACTTCTTTGCAAGGTGCCATAGTCCCTGTACAGTTTTCTTAGCAAGCCACTACCCTATCCAGTCCTACCTTGAGGAGAGGAACTTTAAAAATCACAAATCACAACTCCAACTCACAGTGGTAAGTAGGAAAGTCAAGGTGTCCTGATTGGAGAAGTTGGCATTAAGTTTCTTTTCTTAAGAACACTTCCAAAATAACCCACTCCACATACCAATTCTGGTGGATCACATGACAGGTAAAACGAAGGTGATCCTCCATCTATGCCTCATAGATAGTCAATTGATTGGTGAATTCTCTTCTCTCAATCATCCTCATTACCACAATATGTGCATATCTCATTTGTAATCTATCCATAGGACTGTGGCTGTATTTAAGTTTCTCTGCATTAATATAAATCAGACTGCTTTCCTTCTGACATTTTCTGAGTTTCATTTTTCTTTTTCTTTTCATAAACCAGGGGACATTTCCATTCTTTTTCCCAGTGTCCAGAGGGGTTTCTTTGTTTTTTAAGTTTGTATCTGAAGCCACAGCCTACAGACTGTCAGATGTCACTGAAGAGATTTTCTATAACTCTGTTTTTCTTCCCATCTGAGGGGTATGCTTATCTTAGTGCATCACAGAGGCATGGTTCAATAGAGTAAAGATAATAGAAAAATGCTAGAGCCAAAAGCTAAAGGGGATGTTTTCATGTTAAGGAAGATATGACTTAAGACTGATAAATACACAGGAGGGTAGGGATGGCTGGCATTGTTCAGCTTTTTCCCTGAGATTCTGTTCAGCATCACACATTCTACAAAAAGCCTGCCAATTGGAAAACTGGCAGAAAATAATTTAGTATATACAGAAAATATGTCAACTAAAAGATTCTGTTTAGACATGTTATGAAATACAGGATACATTTGTGCTTCTATCATGGTTATAAGTAGTTTGAAGTTGAAACAGCATGTTAAATTTTAAAATACTCTTAGGAAACAATGATTTAAAAAGATGAACCTGCTGGGTGGTGGTGGTGGTGGTGGTGGTGGTACATGCCTTTAATCACAGCACTCAGGAGGCAGAGGCAGGCAGATTTCTGTGAGTTCAAGGCCAGCCTGGGCTATAGAGTGAGTTCTAGGAAAGGCACAAAGTTACACAGAGAAACCCTGTCTCAAAAAAAAAAAAATATGAACCTTGCAAACTATATATCTGTACATAGAAAATGGCAAAGCAACATAGTAATTTATCAGGGAACATTTAAAAATGGATTTAAAACTTGTTTAGTACTCAGAAGATTAGAGGATGTTACATAGATTCTTTCAAAATATGAAAGAAGCAGTGTAATCCAAATCAAAATTTGAAATAATTTTCAACAGAAAATAAGAAACTGATTCAAATTTTCCATATATAAAAATGAAAGACAAAGAGCAAATAAATGAAGCTTTTTTTCTTAAAAAAACAAGTTAGAGTAATTAGACCACTTTATTTTAAGATTTCTATAAAATCCATAATACAAACAGTGTGTTAAATCTACAAATACAATGGCACAAATGTAATGTAGGAGTAGAAGCAAATATGCAAGTTTACTCAGACTAATAATTATTGGAAAAATAAAAATAAGGATTAGAGGAGAAACAGGACCTGAAATATCGGGATATTCATGAAAAAAATAATTTTTGTCTAATATCTATTTATCTATCTATCTATCTACCTATCATCTATCTTTCTATCTATCTATCCATATCCACTTATGTAGTGATAGATAAATTTCTCTGTCTAGAAAAAAGGAAATGAAATCAGAATATATTCTAAATAATTTGCTTATGTTTGTTCTTTAGTTCTTCTGAAATCTGTAGATCAGTGCAACAAACAAGAAATACATACTTTTCATCTTTTGGCCTTCTTTTATTTCTGGCTAATATGAATAAAATGTACATATTTATCACTGAGGCACAGTATTATATTTGATTATTTTTCTTAAATCTTTATGCTGCTAAGTAGCCTTTGTTGGTATGTACTTGCTTTGTATATGTGGCCGTTTTTGAACTCTTGGGGACCTTCTATTTATAGGTGAATTTAGAGGTATGTTCCAATGCTCCAACACAAATCAACAATGAATAGAATGTGAAGAAATCAATTGAAGTCTACATTTCATCAGTCTTCCCCCATACTCTAAATCTATGAAACACTATTCCATATTTAAGTTAACTATTTTTCTTCTAAATAAGAGATAAGAAGTGTGTCTTATTTATCCTGTGTCTACCTTATTAATATTACCACAATATCACAATTAGAACATTGATAGGTGATAAGATTTTGAGGGAGGAGTTGTCCTAATTAGTATTTGTATCTTTACAAGTTTCCCAAGAGACCTCTTTTCTACCTATAGCCATAAAAGTATACTATGAAGCAATGTGTGTCCCATCAACAGATGATAAATTGGTTAGCATCTTAACTTCAAACTTCCTAATCTCCAGAATTTTGTTTTATAAGCCAATCTAAAGTAGTGTTATAAAAGTATAAACAGACTTATAAACACTTACATGAATGCTCTTATTAAATAAATCTTTAACTATACCTTAGTATTGTTTCAAGAACAGCTTCCTCAATTTTATAATATAGATAAGTTGGAAACAAACACAGTTTTCTAGCTCCCCTCACTTTCTTCTTAGTAATTTCTTTGTCAAGTTATTTTCTTATGCCTTTTCCTTTATAAATTCAGGACTCAGACCATAATTTCACCATTTTCTCAGGAATAACAACTGTAATTTTAATACAACTTGGGAAAATGAAGTTGGAGAATTGAGTGACTTTGAGTTGAGTTTGCATTACATTATTAATTTTAGGCTACTGTGGGCATCAGAGAGAGAGGAAACGGAGAGATGACTTTGAGTTGAGTTTGCATTACATTATTAATTTTAGGCTACCGTGGGCATCAGAGAGAGAGGAGACAGAGAGATTTCCTTAGCTTAGTTTCCAAACTCTGTTATTTAGTAAGTCTCTTTTCCACAACATCCTAGAACACATCTTAGGCAAATTCTTGGCAATTTAAAAACAAGATAGACTTTCTTCTCTGTTTTCCAATATGGCTTCCAAATGGTACCTGAGACTTGAAACCTCAAGAGAATGTCCTGTAAGATTTATATTTCTGCTACTATTCTATTGATGGTAGTGTGTTTATTCTCTAAGATGATAAGATATGCATTAGTTCCATCTCTCATTGCTTTGACAGAATACCTGAGAAGAATCAAATTAATGGAGGAAGAGAATATTTTGGTTTACCTTTTTGATTGGTGTTAATATAAGCTCATGCATTTGATATCCATCATGTTCTTCTTGCTTGTCCTTGCATCATCCTCTTTTGCTTGTCCTTCTTGTTCTTGTTGTTGTTCTTCTTGTTATTATTTTTTCTGGTTCTTTCTCTTCTTCTCTTTCTCCTCCTTCTTCTTGATTTGTTCTTCTCCTTCTCTTTGTTCTTTTTGTTGTTCTTCTTGTTTTTGTTCTTGTCCTCCTCCACCATGATCTCATCTTTCTCCTCCTCCACTTCACCCTCCTCCTCCCCCTCCTCCTCCCCCTCCTCCTCCTCCTCCACCTCCTCCTCCTCCTTGTACTTTTAGCTTGTACTTCTCAATCATAGTCTATCACTAAGTTAGGACAATTCAGGAATTCAATTATGGTGGAAATCTGAAGGACAGAATTGAAGAAGAGACAATGGTACTGACTTGAATTCCATGACTTGCTCAGCCTGGTTTCTTGTACCGTCTAGTACCACATTTGCCCAGAGATGGACAGCTCACAGAAAGCTGGGTCCTCCCACACCAATTATTAATCAATAGAATTCTCCTACAGACTTTTGTCTACAGGTTAATCTGACAGATACACATTTTCAGTTGGGTTTCCCTCTTCCAAGATGACTATAGTTTCTGTCAAGCTGCCAAAACACAAAACAAAACAAAACAAAACACCTAGACAGAATGACTTTCTTCAGAGATGTATCTTTACTTACTGGGTACTGGCTAGCTAATAGATTCACAACTGATTAAAGTATGGGTAATAAGTGACCATGTAGTTCTCAGCCATGAGTAGATATCTATACTAATCTTTTCCTGAAATTCTAAAGAAATATTGTAGAAGAAGTAATGTAAAGTGTGTAAGGAAGCAGAAGAATGTGCATACAGCTACAAATTAATGTTTTCTGGGTTGGACAAGGCCTTTCACTCTGAACTCAACCCAGCTGTAATTAACTACATGGGACACACAAAAACAAACCAAACAACAACAACAACTTCAAAAAACCCAAGTTAGTCAGCATTCAAGCAGACTGTCTCATTTCTATCTTAGAATTTTTGGAAGATTGCTTCTCACTAGACTAGGTCACCTTTGTTCAGACTTGTGGGCCCAAATAAGTTTCCTGTGATACTACTGATAGTCCCATAGCCATGTGCATACAAAAATACTAATTAGTAGATTGACAATAAAACATTATATGAAGTTAGAAGGTGTAAGTATTGGAGGGGCTTATTGAAGGAGTTGGAGAGGGATGATTTAGATACTATCAAAATACATTACATTTATTGGAAATTTTTGAAGAATAAATAGAAAGAGTAGGAGAAATAAGTGATACACAATGCAAAGTCTCAGAAAACTTAATCCTCACCAATCCTATTGGTGAGAGGGTCACTGGCTTGGTTAAAGAACTTCTTCATTGTTCTTCTCCTTGTTTCAGACCTTAGAATTGGAGACATGAATGCTCAATTGGATGAAATTTATGTCGTTTGTCTAATTGGAACCATGGAGTATCAAGTGACACTTAGCAGATCTGCATATCCAAAGGCAAAGAGAACATACTTACAATGATGAACAACACTAACAAAACAATATCTATTCTGGCCTTACTCAGGTAGATCTTTGGCACTGACTCATCACAGTGTTTCCTCAAATGAAACTCAAAATGTTTACCATTTATTTGGTGAATCTGTATAAGTGTGGAGTAACAGTAGCAGATAGTGATGCTAATTGGAATGTTTAAAAGTTTCCATACATGTATTAAATGGATATCCTTGGACTTTTGGAGCAAGACTGTACTTTCTTCTGGATATAACTATTCTTTCTTTGAGAGACAGCTATTGGCCTGTTATTATGCTTTATTGGAAACTAGACTTTAATATGATGTGTCAGTGATTCTAGCATCTATATAAAAATTAAGTACAGTATTTGTATTTCTTATTCTGACTTACTTCATTTAATGTTATAATCCTATATTCAATCATCTTCTTGAAAATGAAAATTCTTTGTGGCAGAGTAAAATTTCCTATTGATATGTGTCCCATATCTACTTCATCCATACATCTGCTGATAGACACCTAGGCTGATGAATGATGCCATTATGAATATTCTAGCAATAAAAATGGTTTTGCAGGAATTTCTGCAGTAGGCTAATTTAGAGCCAATTAATTAGGAGAGGTATAACTGGATAATATGTGGAGGGGTATAACTCGATAATACAATAGCTTTGAAAAGATAAAACAAAACTCAAAAACACTTAGCTGAACCAACCAACACAAAGAGACCCATAATTTGTCAGGGTACAGAGAGTAATTAACTATGAAATTATTATTCCTAAATGTAGCATATATACCATATCCCCTGCTCCAATATTCAGGGACCATTTTGTAAGAGGATGCAGGGAGCTTATAAGAGCCAGAAACAGAAGATGATTACAAGAAAATAAAGTTTCTGAACACAGCAGGTTTGTTGCCTATATGAACTCACAGAGGCTATTACAGCACATACAAAACCCATGAAAGCTCAAAACAGACAAAATGTTAGTATCACAGGTGAGGTGGACATGAATTGCTATTGACAAGTGAAAGCTTCTGAGAAAGGCAAAATTTGTTTACTTTGTGGATGTTGCAGTTGGCTCCATTTGTGGCCACATATTCAATAGTACATAATAAATGAGACAAATTTGACTTGGTAAGTTTAAAGAAAAAGATGACAAAAAATTGAGTGGGTATCTTTCTCCTTATATATGGGTATCATTCTTATATGTGAATATTATACCTTTCATATGTATACTACAATTACCATAATGGTTAGGTACTTAGTAAGGTACCAGGGAAAAGGAGAAGATCTCCAAAGGAAGAGGAAATACAATATGGTATTATGGAGAGATAATAAAGAAACTAGAATAGGAGTATTAAATAGGGACATGGAGGAGAGAACAGGGAAAAGGAAGGAATGTGAGGAGAAACAACTAATGTTAAAGACCATTTGAAAAACCCTATGGAAATTCACTACTCTAGAAGCTGCCTAAATTAGTTGAATATATGAAAGGAATCCAAATAAAGCCACCAAATACTAAGGACAAGAATGCTCCAGGTAGACATGTATGCCACTGAAGAATATTTTCAATGCCAGGAGTGGGTAACATATTGCTGGATAGTTGGCCAAAGGGTCCCATGGACTTTCCTAGCCATCACAGCCCACTGTATCCCACAATCTGATGGCAAGGGCTTACTGGTGAAGAAAACACTAACATTTCATTGATCACAGAGAAGTTAAGTTGGTGTCTAATTAAAAGCTTCACTTATACTGACTTTAAGGTTTTTACTCTAATTTTTTACACTATGCAACACCTGTGTCTCATGTTACGTATTTAATGCATCAACCCCAGAGTTAGTCTTTATCTAGGAATGCTTAGGTGTTATAATTGCTTTGTAGGCTTTTGACTGCTAGAATTGTCACTTATAGTCTCTCTTATTTCACAGAAAAGTGAGAATTCTTCATTTGAGAAAAACTAGGAACTATGTGTCTTCCTAGGTCTAGTTTATGTTTATTGCGATGATTTTTAGTCCATACATTTTAAACTACACATGCCAAGGTTCAATTATTTTAATTTACAGTATGTTGAGGTGGAGATGCTTTTGGTATTTAACTATGACTTTAAACTATTGTAAAGAGACAGTATGCATTATGCTGAGTGGAAAGTAGTATTTGCATCTATGAAGTCCAATACTCACCAATACTGATGATTCTGATTAAGAAGAGAACTGAGCATGAGTATCAGAGTTAGAAATGAACAAACTGATGACATTTGATTCAAGTCAGGAAGTAAAATATATGTTGTCTATGATTTATTGTATACTTCATTCCTCTCTCTCTCTCTCTCTCTCTCTCTCTCTATATATATATATATATATATATATATATATATATATCCTTGGTTGTTTTATTTTACTATTTACTCTTTGGCTTTTCGGGGTGGGGGCCCAACCCACAGAGGCTTATTATTACTTATAAATTACCCAGCCTTGGCTTGGCTTATTTTGGGCCAGCTTTTCTTAACTTAAATTACCCCATCTACCTTTTGCCTCTGGACATTCATCTTTGCCTCTGGGCTTTTACCTTTCTCTATTTCTGTATATCTTACTTTCACTACTATTTCATGCCTAGCTATGTGGCTGGGTGTCTGGCCCCTAATGTCCTCCTTGAACTCTCTTGCTTCCAGATTACTCCCATTTACTCTCTCTGCCTGCCAGTCTTGCATTTCTATTGGCTGTTAAGCTGTTTGTTAGACCCATCAGATGTTTTAGACTGGCAAAGTAACACAGCTTCACAGAGTTAAACAATGGAACAAAAAAAGAATGCAACTCAGCATCATTAAACAAATGTTCCATAGCATAAACAAACAACACATCTTATAATAATATTGCACAACATATATATGAAAATGTAACTGCGTAGGAGTGAAAACTGTATTCACTTCATTTTCACACTTAAAAAAATATTGTATCCAAAAATTACTATTCTGAGCATGGCAAATATAATGTTGTGTGTGAGTAAGTGTGTGTGAAATGGTTTTTGTATTAAATTACTGCTTTAAATACAAAATAATTAGCAGATTTTAAGGAGCTAAAGAGCATATAAAATACCTTATTGCAAGTACTTTGCTTTTTTAAAAAATTGTATTAAATAATGAAATTTTACACTGACTACATGATTTTAAAAAAGGATTTTCTTCCAAACTAGACTCCAAAAATTACTTTACTTTCATTCTTTAATATTCAGGGTGACACCACCGAATGCTCTGCAGATGCCTGTGATGTGTGTTACAACTAATGCCATGTTGCTGCCCAAGGATCATGGTGCCACCAGGGCCAAACAGTTCAAGGTGGCCTGTGCTGCCACCAGGGGCAATTATGTTATCCAGATCCAAGCTGTTTCTTATGGTCATTTCTGGGTCCATAGTCATACTCAGTCTAGGTTCTGTGACAATGTTCATTGCCCATGTTACAAAAAGGCATCCATGGGAATCATGTGTTGAAACATATGTGGAAGTATGAAAGCCATGCTGAGATGCTCCTCAATGACCCTAGATAGCAGTTCTGATGACAGGTGGCACAAGAGTGCTCATTCTGTCCTTCAAAGGAGAGTTAGCTCCCTCACTTGGGAAAGTTGGTCCAGCACTGCCCTATGGGTGTGGGAGACCTGGCCCCACCCCTTACCTGAGAGAAGGGCCTAGAAACCTGGACTAACTACCACCAAAGCTACTACCAAGGCACAGCATCCAGGGTTTTGAATTGGCACTTCCCAAAATCTGCCCAATCTATGACCTGCTGGAATGTGTGAAAGGACAGGTCCTGCAGAATCATAGCTGTAGGATCTCCAGGACTCGGGCAACAGCAGGGTATTTGGGAAGAGTTTCAATGAGGGTCCAATATTGATAGTGTACCAGAAGCCAGAGGCCTTAAACCAGACCAACAACACATTACACAATGAACATTTGTAAGTAAAGCTGTCTAGACAAAAGGATATATGGCACTGCATGATATAGAGCAGCTCTCAATGCTATTAAGAGAAATGAGCAAATGATGGATAGGCAGGAAAGATAAAGAAGCACAGTGTTTTGTTTGTTTGCCTTGTATTTTTGTCTTGTTTTTTGTTTGTTTTTTAATACTATTATTTGTATTTTTTATTTTCTTTTTAAAACTCATTCTTTTTTTTTGCATTCTGACTGCATCTTCCTCTCCCTCAATTCCCTCCCTTTCCCCTTGCCTCCACATTTGCTCAAAAACTGGCAGGCCTCCCATGGGTGTCAGTAAAGTGCAGCATATCAAGCTGCCATAAAAACAAGCACCTCCCAATGCATTCAGGCTTGGCAAGGAAATCCAGCACGAGGAATTGGTTTCTAAGAGCCAGCCAAAGCATCAGGGACAACCCTGCTCCCATTGCCAGGAGTTCCATGTAGCTGTTTCTCCAGTCCCACCTGGCCCCACGGTCCTGCAGCTGCTTATAAAATAATCATTCAGAGGCTTAGTATTAATTGCAAATTGTATAGCCTATGGCTCAGACTTCTTATTAGCTAGGTCTTATAACTTAACCCATAACTATTAATCTATGTATTGGTACTCAATCCATGGCTTTATCTGCATCCCACTTCATGATGCTCCTTGGATGGTGGTTTGGCATCTCCCCTTATTCTCCATTTTCCTTTTGCTGTCTCTCTTGGATTTTCCCACTTGGCTCCATGGTGCCCTGCCATAGACTAATGCAGCTTTATTTATTAGCCAATGGGAATAAAACATATTCACAGCATACAGAAAGACAACTTACAGCAGTTCCCCTTTTCTGTCTAATCAAAAGAAGGTTTTAACTTTAACATAGTAAAATTACATATAATAGAACATGAATTACAGTTACAGTGTCTAGTCTCTTTGTGTTTGGCAAATTCAAAGAAAATATTCTATTTTTATCCTATATTTGTGAGTCAAAAGTTTCATATCAATTTATTTTTTATCATAAGTCATGAAAATTATTACTATCTAGTCTTCAATTACATCAAAGACCCCAGAAGGATATAGTACTACCTGAGTAAACAGGAAGTACATTGCAAGCAATTTTCATATTTCTAGAAATGACAGAGACAGCTCTCTACCTGGACAGGCATCCAAAGTTCCTCTGTAGCTTTGGAGCATCCATCTTCAGCCTATAGACCAAGATTCACTCAGTTACTTTTTCCTGTGTGGTGTAGAATGTCTGGCAGTCTCCTCTGAGAAGCAAGAACCTGAAGGATCATTTACCCCTGTTTAGGCAAAATTCAGTGGTCATTTTCCTATGGGTTCAGTATATCCAATTTATACAAAATATTATCAATCAATCCAAGCAAGAGCAGTTTCTTGCCCAAAATGACTATTTTTTTGCCATAAAGAAAGCAAACTCCATATGCAGTTTCTTCGATGCCCATT
Source organism: Peromyscus leucopus (assembly GCF_004664715.2). Lineage (NCBI taxonomy): Eukaryota > Metazoa > Chordata > Mammalia > Rodentia > Cricetidae > Peromyscus > Peromyscus leucopus. The sequence continues at coordinate 77,172,445 of NC_051083.1, read as the reverse complement.
ATTGTTTTTAAAGTAATTGGTGCTGCCAGGAGCAGGTGTGCCTCATTGTCCATAAAGTTTTTAAAACACAAAGATACTAGATATTATAGCTGTAATTCATGTTAGATAACTGTTCGATTATATGTAATTTTACTATGTTAAAGTTAAAACATTCTTTTGATTAGACAGAAAAGGGGAACTGCTGTAAGTTGTCTTTCTGTACGCTGTGAATATGTTTTATTCCCATTGGCTAATAAATAAAGCTGCATTAGTCTATGACAGGGCATCATGGAGCCAAGTGGGAAAATCCAAGAGAGACAGCAAAAGGAAAATGGAGAATAAGGGGAGATACCAAACCAGTCTAAGTATTTAAAAAAATTTAAATGCCATACTCTGTTTGTCTTTGAAGCATTTGAAGACAACCTACCTAATTGAAATATATGTTTGTATACCTAAATACTTAACTAATATGAATATAAATTTAATTATCATAGATGACTAATTATTAATACGTATTTCTTAATTATACATTACAATTTTAAATGGGTTGCATAAATATAATACTTTAAACAAGAGAAAAATATATGTACAGTATAACAAAATTAACTTTAAATTTCTGTCAATAAACTAAAATCCATAGCAATGTAAAACATTTTAAACAAATTGTTGCTCTTTAAATGTAGATTCATTAATCTACCCTTTTATCCTATCATATCTATATCTCCTTTTCTTCTTTAGAAATGTATTGCATTTATAACCGAACCCTTTAAATAAAAATAAACATTTATAAACAATATTTTGGGTTGGACATATGTAGCTAGAGTTTTCCTGCCTGGCTCACAGTCAGGACAAATCTCTCTCACCCACCAGTCCCACAGCCACTCAGACCCAACCAAGTAAACACAGAGACTTATATTGCTTACAAACTGTATGGCCATGGCAGGCTTCTTGCTAACTGTTCCTATATCTTAAATTAATCCATTTCCATAAATCTATACCTTGCCACATGGCTCGTGGCTTACCGGTCTCTTCACATTGCTTGTCCTGGCAGCGGCTGGCAGTGACTCCTTCTGCCTTCTTGTTCTTTCTTTTCTCCTCTCTGTTAGTCCCACCTATACTTCCTGCCTAGCCACTGGCCAATCAGTATTTTATTTATTGACCAATCAGAGCAACACATTTGCCATACAGAACATCCCACAGCAGACATAGCTTTTCATACTGCTTACTGCTGGTTGGGGGTACTGGCAATCTCATGAGAATCCTGAGAAAATTAAGAATTATAGTTAAATCTTGGCTGTAGTAGTCTGTGAGTTTATATCAAGCTATCAGGGATCTTGGTTGATCAAACCACATTAGCCTGGTTCTCATCTTCTGTGGAAACAAAAGCAGAACCTCTTTTTCAAAGCAACATATCCTTAGACACAAATGTTGAGGTCAAGTTACCATATATATATATATATATATATATATATATGTATATGTATATGTATATGTATATATAATATATATGTGTGTGTATCTACACACATATGTGTGTATAGATATGTATATGTATATATATATACATATATAATTGAGTTAACTCAACAGTCTTTACAATCAAATGTATTCCTGCAGTTAAAAATCCCAAAGAAAATATAATCCAGACACTTTATGTAATTTCCATCTTTATGTGGCTTACTTTTCATATTAATTTATTCACCTTTTAATGACTTTATTTTATTATTTTAAAATTCCATGTTTCTTTTTTATGATAATCTATACCTTCTTACCATTGTTTTAAACTGCAGCATGGCTAGGACTAAAGCCACAGTCTTGGCTGCTGACTATGCCCACCTCAGTTTCCCAAAATGGTGGAAGGGCTATTCCTTCAACAAGCAACACGTAGCCCAGAAATCTTTTTATTTTCATCTGTATTAGCAAAAGCTAAATCCACCATACAGAGTGCTGTGTGGCTTGGAGACACCTCTGTGTACCATGGTGAATTTGTCATGGTATAGGTCAAGCCTACAGGCTATGAACCCACCATACTGTAGCTCAAGCCCACAGGCCATGACATCACTGTGTCACGGCTTGCCTGAGAGACACAACAAGGAAGATGTTTTTAGCTCCATTTTAGAACCCTTTTAAAATAAGCTTTCTCAGGATTTGGGTAGAAATTCTTACTATCATGTCTGGGTGCCAAAATGTAGGTGGAAGTTTGCCTGTGTCTTGCCTGGCCCTGAGGTCCCACAGCTGCTTATAAAATAATCTTTCAGAGACTTATATTAATTACCAACTGTGTGGCCTATGGCAGAATTATTACTAGCTAGCTCTTATAACTTAACTCAATCCATAACTATTAATCTATATATCATCATGTGTGCTGTGGCTTTACCTGCATCCCATTACATGTTGCTTCTTGGACTGTGGTTTTGTGTTTCCCCTTACTCTCATTTCTCCTTTCACTATCTCTCTTGGGTTTTCCCACCTAACTTCTTCCTGCCCTGCCATAGGCCAATGCAGCTTTATTTATTAGCCAATGGGAGTAACATATATTCACAGCATACAGAAAGACATCCCATCCTGATTAGACATAAAAGGGGAAGTGCTTCAGGATGTCCTTTTTATATAGTGACATAGAAATACAACATCTGCTAGTAGCTAAATTAACTCTCTTTTTTTGTATATTTAAATACTTCTATTTGTGGTAATTAAACTGATTATCTAATGCAGGAAATATGCAGACTACTGAAAAAGGACTACGTATTAAAGGGTTATATTGGGGGGAACAACTCACTAATACAGGATATGGCAGATTCAGTTGCAGAGTCCTGGAAGGCTGAAAACTGCTCCCATGCTGCTTCATGCTGCCTGATTCAGTCTCTATCATCCAAGGGTGTAAGAGAGAAGGGGTTGGCATACATACTTCCCAGGTTTTATGCTAGTCAAAGGGCCACACCCTAGGGACTGGTACCTCAAGGCCATAGGTGGAATGAATACCTACTACAATTATCTATTTTCTATGAATCTCAAACTCTAGAACAAGGTTATCATTTTTCAATTATCTCATGAGGACTTAGAATTCTCCTCAGATGACTCCATTTTTGGACCATGTTCTGACATGAATTTAATACCTAGAACATTATATATCCCTAAAAGGCAAGAGTATAGAACATAGTAGGTAATGAACGTTCTAGGAGAAAAACACCACATTATTTACCAGAGCCATGGATTATTGTTTTTAAATCACAAAGAATACGTAGAGACCAGCAAAGCACTGAAAGAATTCCATTCTCCCAAACAAACAAATATAACTGATGACTAAGGTCATGTGTATGTAGCAGAACAAGCATTTGATATCAAAAGAGAAATGAATACATTCTGGTTCTCATCTATGGTCCTTAAAGTATGCAATGGAAAATTGCAAAGAAAGAAATGATAACAACAATGAAACAATAAAAAGGGGAAGCCTTTTCAGCAAATGATACTGAGTGAACAGAATATTAACATTCAAATGATAAAAAGAAATATATCTTTCCCTGAACTAAATCCAGCATACAATGAATCCAAAAATTTAATATACAGGTTTAAAATTAGAAAGTTCTGGAAGAAGATATATGCAATATGCTTCAAGATATAAAAAACAAACAAGGATATTCTCATTAAGATACAAGTAGCTCAGTAAAAAGTTTCAATTAAGAAATGAGACCACAGCAAATTTAGTCTCTCTACAGAAAAAGATAAATATTAAAGAAACAATCTATGCTAATGGTAAGAGGGGATTAAAATCTAGATTTTATAAATCACTCAAAAACATAAATGGCATATTTTACACAAATATTCCTACAAATAAATGGGCAAATTGTATAAGCAGACTCTTTCAAAAGTAGTAAAAATGAACAATAAATGCATGAAGTGATGATCGTTCTTTAGCCACCAAGAAAATGCAAATCCAAACCACTCAAAGTCCATCTCATCCTTTACCTACTTCTAATTCCAGTATCACAAATTAGAAGAAGCTGCACATATGTTTTTTTTCCAAATTGCATCAATATTTTATGCCACATATTCTCTAAATAAATCTTATGATATTTAAAAGTTTCTAAACATGTTACTTAGCTATGCTCCCATATCTATATAGAGATATCTTTTAAATCTGCGAAGACTATTTCTTGTACTTATCCCAATTTTCCTAAGAGAGTGTGTCCTGGAAATGAGTTGCATGATGATTACAGGTATTTGTTTCTTAAAATAGTGACAGGCTTTAAATCATTCTGTAAAAGAAAATAAGCAGGAAACAATAAATTAAGATTTAATCCCTATAAAATATACTTCACAAAGTTTGTATTCATACTCTTATGAACACCCATCCATAATATCCATGTTTAAACTCATATAGCTATGCCCAATGCAATCATTCTCTAAGTTGTTTTGATTTCATAAAATCAAACTACATTTTGTAACAGTGCTTTCACTCCACATTGCTTTTATAAACAAGTTGAAACACTTACCACTTGATACAATTTTAACTTAATGAAATTTTGCTTTATTACATGTTTTATAACTTTGTTATGTTGCAAGCTTTTGTATTTTATTTTAATAAGATGTTAATTTGGTAAGTTGTATCAAAATACCTTTCCCTCACATGTCATATTTTAAAAGAAATTTTACATAGCAATACTCATGACAATTAGCTCTAAAGATTTTGATGTTTCCCTAAAAGTTAAAAGATATTGTTTCATATGGATAATATTTTGCTTATTCATTCATGTATTCATTTGTGATTTTTTTTTTTGCCATATAGTAGAGGGAGGAAATGTATGGTGATACCATGAATGCATGGATTGTAACATCCTTGAACAATGTATTTTTAGGGTGTATGAATCAAGTATAAGTCTGTTGAAAAAGATTTGATGTTTATGTTTTATGGGAATTTCCTCTAAACTGGAATATTCCTTATATGAGTGAGTAGGAGACCTATGAAACCAGGATGTATGTGAATGTCACACGTCTCAGAGAGCTGAATCTTGACAGGCTTTTTTTTTTTTTTTTACTTTTTTTAAGTTTCCAGATCATAGTATATGCTACAACCATAAAGTTTTAGCAGCATGTGAGCTAAACAAGGATGACACCAAAGGAAAAGCCAAAGTGGATAGGAAAATGTCCATGAGGCCTCAAGCTTTCCCAAAGCCCAGTGGACAACTTAGTAATTCTGGGAGTTGGAGGAATATAAGTTTCTTAAAGTTCCTGAGAAAGAGTACTGAAAAAAAATGAGTTTACAAAGGGAGAGGGTTTTCAGGGTCAGATAGAAAACTGATGCAAGGGGAACTCCCAGTAATCTGCTAGGATAATTCCAGAAGAATCTTAGTAATAGTGGATACATAGCCTGAGCTGGCTTTATCCTGTGATCAGATTGGTGACTACCCCAACTGTCATCAGAGAGCATTCATCCAGTAGCTGATGTAAATAAATACAGAAACCCATAGCCAATCATTAACCTGATCTTGGGAAATTCTGCTTCGTCCTAAGAGGGAGAAAGGATTGTAGGAGATAGCGGGGTCAAGGACAGCACAAGACAAACCACAGAAAAAACTAACCTGGCTCATAGGAACTTGCAGAGTCTGAAGCACCTATGAGGGATCCTCCATAGGGCCAACCTAGGCCCTCTACATATTTGAGACAGTTGCGTAGCTTGGTCTAATTCTGGGACTCTTAACAATGTGAGCAGGGGCTGTCCCTAAATCTTGGGCTGGTCCTTGAGAACCTAGTCCACATACTGATTGCTTTGCTCAGCCTTATAAAAGGGAGGTGCTTATTATTACAGCAAGTTGATATGCCATACTTTGTTGATACAAATGGTAGGCGTGCCCCTTTCTGAGCAGAAACGAAGGTGGAGTGAACTGTGGGGAGAAGGGGAAAGAATGGCTATGGAAGATTAGGAGAGATGGGAAACTGCGGTCAGGACAAAAAAAAAGAAATAAAATTTAAAACAAAAGAAAAAAAAGTCCCTCTCCAGCTTTATTTTTTTATTTTTTTGACATAGTAAACAACTTTTTGTGGAGAAGACTAAACTGCCATATTGATAAACTACAATGAAGCTGAAGAGATTCTAAAGATTAGCGTGAAACTCGTGCAGAGATCTTCAGGAATGCAGCTTTTGTGAGACATCACTATTGTTGGGGTGGGATTTGGCTGATGATAAATCTGTGTCATCCCTATTCATGTGAAAAATCCCTTACCTATAGTTTTGTTAGTAACTGCAGTAAAATTCTTATTATATCACAAAGTTGGACTTTTATACAATCAAAACTTTGGTCTAAATAATAGGTTTCCTTTCTTTTGTGAATAAGCATTTGTGTCTCCCCAGAAAATCTTAAAGATCCACCATAGAACATATGACAAGAAAGTTAACAGACTAAATATTTGCTGTTCAGCCTTATACATTTTAGAAATTTATATCTTCAACGAACTCAAATTTACCTGTGGCTTTTTTTTCATAAGTCTGTTTCTTTAAATAGTAACATTGCCAGCAAATAGAGCTGTCACACAAAATTAACTAAAAGCAAGTTTATGAAAAGTTTACATCATATGGCATGGGAACACATGTCTCTGATGGTATTCATTTTCTGAGGGTCCTTTTCATAGAATTTAGGATTGCAGTGGAATAAGATTATTTCTTTCAACAGGGCTTTTGATATATTTACCCCTTGATTTTTATATAATATTCAGTTGTGCTTCATTACTACTTTTTTCTAGGGAATCTTAGACCTTATTCTACATTTTTTAAAATGTAGATTCTAATACTGATTTTGACTATTTTTCTTTTCTGAGATCGTTGAGATATAGCCCAAGCATTTGCACATTGTAGGACAGAGCTACTGAGTTAAACTCCCAGTCTTGCCTTTCATTTTAAAGGATTGTTCCTTTCTATTTTTGACATTTATTATTTATCAATTGATAGGTTATAAATAACAATATAATGCACAATCTTTATGCCAGATAGTTTAAGAGTAATTATTCTTAATAAAAATATAGAATTTACAACATTGAAAATAGCTAATGTAAACTATTAGTGAAATTAGAAGGGGGAAACAATTCTGGATCATAATTTTAAAAATTCTCTGGATTAGTAATCTGAAATACAAAAACTAACTCTTTGCTAAACAATGAAATAATGTTGAGATATTTAAATATTATAATAGAACTAGAATTTACTATAACAAGAATAAATGTAGGAATGTAGAAAATCATGAATGGTAAATTATCTTTAGTTTATCTCCTTTTTACAAAGAAAGCTTAGAAAATACTCGATTTAGTATTATCTTTTACTAATTTATTAATATTTCACTACAAATCTTCCCGGACTTATATTCTGGTGAAACACTGCCCTTGAGAAAACCTGGGGGCATACTTCAACCTCTTTAAATGAAACTTTTTATGAGAATATTAAATTTAGATCTACACATTACATATCCAAATGTCACTCCTTTATGAAACCATTTCTGTAGTCTTCAAACATATACTTATCCTCTTCCTTCCACAGTGAAATAAAAAAAGAAGCCCCACAAATTACAATGATTTATAAAATTTAAGAAAGGAAAAAAGTTTTTCTATTTGCATTTATTTCTTCTGATCTTTTAAAACTTGGAAGCTATCTGAAACTTACAGATATATGTTAAGCTATGAGTTATCCTACCTCTGGTTCCTCTGAGCATGCATTACTGATATATTGACATGACCTCTTCATTACTGTTTCATGCATTTAGAAATATCAAATTTATAAATCAAAATTATAAAATTGGTACAAATACTATAAGACCAGAATATTGACAATCATTCTTGAAGTTTTGTTAAATATCAAAATAATGCCCTTTAGATCCAATGAGTCTGTTCCAGAATATATTTATTTTGTTTTAAATACTCATTTATTATTCTTCACTTTAGAATAATCTCACACTGTTCCTTTAAATTTCCTTTCTTGACTCTTTTCATGAGTAAAGAATAGTTACATTGTATTATATACTATCTTCCGGGGTGTTTTGATATTGTATATAGTGGAATCAAGCCAAGTAGTATTGGCAACAATAGAGTGAAATGGCTATTATTTATTATCATTTCATCTAATGAAGTGATATGAAGTTTTAATTTGCACCGAAGCTATGATATTCATTTAGATAATTTTGCTAATAAAATTTCAACAAAAATTTTCCATTGTGAACTTTTGTTTTTCCTCTTTGTAGATTGTTTTACATAGTTGATCTAAATAAATAACTTATACCTAATGAAACATGCAGAAATTTAGAAGTATGGTTTCATTACTTCCTAATTTATTTAGTGTCTTAAACTATACTGTTGAATCTTGATATGGTGGTACACACCTTTAAATCAAGCACCAGGGAAGAAGAAGCAGGTGGTTTTTATGAATTCAAGGCCAGTTTGGTGAGGTCCAGGTCAATCAAGTCTATAGAGTGTGACACTTCAAGAAAATATAATAGTGAAATAACTTATTCCAGTTCTAATAACGCCAATTTAAATTCTAATAATGCCAATTTAAATAGTCCAATCAGCTATGATTTGGTTAGTGCAAACCCCTTCAAATTGCTTTCTATGTCATGTTGACACCCCTCCCATCAATTTTTGGTACTTTCTTACTTCCCTCAAAAAATGTTTGAGACTTTTTCTGTACACCCCAAGACTAGTATCTAGATTAATTTTTTATGAGACATTCTGGTTTTCTTCAATGAGAAATGATATTATAAACTGAATACACAGATGTTATTTCAATCCCAAATATAAACACAATAGAGGTTATTTTGTTTTCTTCCTTTCCACAATTGTCATGTCCTTTTTGTAGAAAAGCACATGATAATATTCTAAATATATATAGTTTTGCTTAGCTATTGCCCCATTTGTAACCAATCTCCTTCTACTCTTCTATCACTAAAAACTGTAAATACTATCACGAATTTCTCATTTAATATTTGTCCACAGCTGTATAAGGTTATTACTGGTATTTCTCCTCCAACAGCCTGCAATGCCCATTCAGCACTGTTAATGTTAATAATCAGTGAAGGAGCCTTCTGTTCAATTCTTAATTTATTTCTCTATACCCAGGAACCAAAGTGTGGGGTGTTTTTGCAATGGAGGCTTACCATTTTTTCCTGGTGGACAACTAAGAACAATGGAGATAGCCTATATTGTTTGGGGTCAGAGAACCTTAACAGCTTCTCTGACCAATAATTCCTAGAGAAATACACCACACCTGTAACAAGACTTTTTTCATAATGACTTATGGCTTCTGGTAGCAACATTATCTTTTCACTCAGGATATTTCAAACTTATTTTTATTCCTATTAACAAGTATACATGTTAACAAGGATATATTCAAGTATATGAGTGTATGTATTCAGGTATGTATATGCATCATTTGCATATTGGATGCCCAAGAAGGCCAGAAAATATTGTCATATCCCTTGAAACTGGAAATATAGACAACTGTGAGTGACTATGTGGGTGCTGGAAACTCAAATCAGGTCTTTTGCAAGAGCAGGAAATGCCATTATCCACTTAGCAACTTTCTTGGGGCCCTTTTTCTATTTTTGTAAATGCATTTTAAGTAGATTACAGAGTAATAAATTTTAAAGGCGTTTTTTTCATACATACTTTGATTTTGTAAACTATTTCCACACTTTTTGCACTCTCATCCCACCACACAATCCTCTATTATAGATTTCCACCCACTTTCCTTTCTAAAAATATTCCATTAATTCTCTCTAACTTTGAACAGTTTGTATTCATAAACCATGTTTGGAACAAAAGTTCTCTGATTTTATACTGAAATTTTATGCTGATGTAAATATTAAATAATCAAATCTTAAAATATACTGAGTTTTGTCTCATAGTTTCATATAAATCAGTCTATGACTAACATGGAAACATTGAAATAAAATTCTTTAGCATTTCATCTATAGAAAACTTATTTACTGGATTCTTGTAATAATCATGAAGTTAATGCATAATGTTTATAAAGTAGTCATGTTCCTGGAATGAATTAGAAAGTTAAAATTTTGGTACCACACCTATAGATTCATCAGTCCTTCCAAGAGGGATAATGAGATCTCATAAGGAAGGAGAATTTCTCTCCAGCCCCGGCAAGCCCCGCCAGTCCAGGAGCCCACTTATAAAATAAACACACCGACTCTTATATTATTTAAACTCTTCGGCCTTTAGCTCAGGCCTACCATTGTCTAGCTTTTACTCTTATACTCAGCTCATTTTTGTTAATCTAGAAGTTGCCACGTGTTCCATGGCTTTACCTGTTGTCTCTACATGATGTTCCCTGAAGGGCAACTGGTGTCTCTTCTCTCTGCCTTCCTCTCCTTTTTCTTCTCTCCTCTCTGTTAGTCCCGCCTATACTTCCTGTCCAGCTACTGGCCAATCAGTGTTTTATTTATACAGAGTGATATCCACAGCAAGGAGATTCCTCGAAGAAATTATCTCTTTTAAGTAACTAAAGGTATCATTAATGTATCAGAAAAAAATTCCATATTCTGTCCTCCCATATGAAAAACCGAGTATCAATGGGTTATATGAGAGTCCTTATAATATCATATAAGTTTTATATGACATTAAGCGATCAGGCTAAAAATAGTGACCCTTTTCCATGATACTTAGAGCTGTAGTGATTCACTCTCAACTGGAAAATACTTGGGGAAAAGAAGAAAACCCCAATAGTAGCAACCAGATCAGTCAGCTTTTTATTCTTTATTCCCCAATGTAAAACAATTACACATAGTTCTTTAGGAGTGGGAATTCCTGAATGTCCTTCCCTATAGATTTTTCTTTTTTATGACATTTTTTTTTTTGAGACAGGGTTTATCTGTGTAGCTTTGTGCCTTTCCTGGAACTCACTCTGTAGTCTAGGCTGGCCTTGAACTCACAGAGATCTGCCTGTCTCTGCTTTCTGAGTGCTGGGATTAAAAGTGTGCACCACCACCGCCCTGCTGACTAGGTTTATTTTATACTAGCCTTTGACTAGTTTTATCTTCTACTAGCCTTTATTTTATACAACAGCCTCTATTAATGTGCTCATCTGTGCAAAGGCACTGTCATGTGAATAATTTACTGCTTCAAAGAAAACATTTCCAACCTCTGGCTATTAGTTTTAATGATATTTTTTTATCTAATGATGGAAATTATTTTTTTGCTTTTGAAGAATTATTCAGATGTTTTCTTTTTACTTCTGCTCTCTCCTGTAATGGGTACTAATGATTTATCAATTAAAAGTGTCTTCTTGCCTTCTCAGCCATCTTTGTTTCTGTTTTTGACTCTGTCACTCTCTCTTACTCTATTTAGTATTAAAAGTGTATAACATCCTTTCTAATAAATTAGATTTTGGTTCAATTAAAAAAATTTCAGATAGACTACAAACATTTGAACTATATTGGACATAGCGTGAACACTGATTATTCTTTGCAGTTATTTTTGTCTTAAGCTTCCTTTATATCTCACTTGAACATGATGTACACAAAGGTCTATTCATGATAATTTTTTATTTATGATGTTCTCTGTTTCTGGAAATTTCAATAAATATTATTTTAAATATCTCTTCCTCAAGTTTCTGATTACCTCTTTCTATCATTAAATATATTTTCAACATTTTAAAAATATCCACATCACTGTTAAGCTTGCTTTATTGTATTCTACTTTCATGTCTTTTTGTGTCTGATTTTGGATAGTCTTTTAAATTCTTTAAAGTAAAATAATTCTGCATTTTTGAGTTGTATATTATTTAAACCATTCTTTTATATCTTATATTATCAGTGGCACTTTATCTCATCAAGAATGCTATCTCATTTTTTAACTTGTATCATTTCAGTACTATATGAAAGCTATAAAACATGTGTATACATATTATGGTGAGGCCGTAACTGTGCAAATCAAAGGAGAAAACATTGCTATTGTCTCATAGTTTCACATGGCTGCATAAGTCACATAATTAATAATTTATAGATGTGCTATGAGGCAAAAAAATCATAGTTGCATGAGCATGCTGGAGAAGACATGCTTAATTCATGTTAGTTTTCTCACTTTATAGTCACCCGGAATCAAAAGGAAATATAGACATGGAGAGGTACACAGGGAGGGAGAGGAAACACCAGTGACCTATTTTCTCCAAGTAGGCACTATCTATCTTCATTTATAATGCTTAACAGTAGCTTTCTCAGCAGCTGTTTACCTGGCTAATTAGTTCATGGCATCATTAGACTATTGATACACCAAACCTTAATAGATACCTGTACAAAAACCAGGTTATGTACTCATAATGAGAATACTATCATTTACATGGTTCATCAATGACCAGAACTTCATTAGCGTACACATGATTACATTTCCTTCTACTTAGTAACAAAAAGAGTTCCTATTTAGAACCATATAAAATACCATCATATTATAACAAATGTAGGAGTCAACATGATTTTCTTTATCTTCATTTGTAGCCAAAGTTTTACATAAGCTGATTTCAGGAAAAAACAGTGACAGAGGTATTTACACATATAAACATTCTGACTCTGCTTAGAATCCATATGTTCATACTGTTATTTGCTCTTGTATTCTTTCCATTTCATTTGTAAAAATTTCTACAATCTCTGTGATCCTTAGAAAGAAAATCTATACTTATGATTAGTTATCTAGAATCTACTACATTTCGATATTCTTAAATTGATAATAAAATATACTATGTATTTAAATGTACAACTATACAAAGACATAAAGACATAAGGCAACAAGAAATTGAGCTAATAAAAACTGGCAGTTTGTGATGAGATCTGGTACTCAGTTATTTTTTAATGGCTTTTAGTTAAATGTGTTGAGATTTTAAAGAAGTTTCAAGATGTAATTTTAATCTCAGCACTCAGGAAGAAGAGGCAGGTGGCTTTCTGAAAATTTGAGGCCAGCCTGGTATGCAAAGTGAGTAACAGGACATTTAAGGCTACACAGAGAAACCCTGTCTCAAAAAAAAAAAAAGTAACAGAACAAAATAACAACAGCAACAACAAAATAGTTTCAAATATCTTTTTATCCATCCTAGTACACAAGGTATAATTAAATTAGCTGAATACTATTAATCATTATTGTGACCCTGGTGTAAGTGCATATAATAATGGCCTTTTTTTTTTTCATTCACTAGAAAATATCTTACCCAGTATCCCTTATATTTAATCCTCATATACGATATTAGACCTGTGGATATAACTCCATTTTAACAGATGAAAAACACAATTCAACTGAAAGTAGAGAAGAGACGTTTCTGTCATTCTCCAAGCTTGTGTGCGATATATCATCCTTAACAAATACAAAGAAAAATGTAAATGGGAATATGCTTTCATTATTTACCTCATTTTGTATGTTAACTGATTTTACTTTTCCTTAGTATGAAACCATATTATATATTTTTATTTGTTGATATAAATTATTAAAATATTTTCTGGCCTTAAGGCATATTCAGAAATGTGTAATGACGACTTGTGAACTACAGTAGTTTATTGTGCTACACATAATATTTTAGTGCTTATTTTTAAAATATTCTGGAGACATATGAGAAGATTCGTCTTTTAACTATGACATAATACATTGCCCTAACTCTGTGGACTTAAAACAATTTTATTCAAGGTAACACAATCTTGCTGTAATATCATTTCCCAGTTGCTGCTTTCGGTGAGTCCTCTTTAATTGTTTGTTTTATGTTCTTAAAGTTGTGGGTAAATTTTAGTCTTTCTAAAGCTAATAGCAAATATATAATATGTGGGATATATGATATTTTGTAAGTACTTTGGTATTAATAATTTTTGTAAGTAAAAGAATAAAACTCTATCAATGATTGCAGTATTATGGGCTCAGTATTTAAGATATTATTTATAATTTTCATCTATGCATAATTATTTCCTTATCTTTTCCTGATATCTTCTCATACTATTTTGCTAATAATTAATTTTTGTCTTAATATCTTTCATTAATTTCTATCTGTAGCTAGTTACTATGGTTACATTTTTAAAAAGCAGTGCTATCTGTTCTAACATATCTTTTCCAAGCTTTCCAATAAATGCCAAAACTGCAAGAGATTTTGAATTCCACTTTCAAACAGGAAAATCAAAATTAGTGTTTCATGTATTTATTCATTAATATGTGGTGATATTGTAATAGTACCTTATTACCTTAATTTTTATTAGTATCTAAAATTGAGTCCACACAAATATGATATCTGTACCAATGTTTTAATTTTTTGAATGTGTACATACATTTTAAATGAGTCTTTTGCTTAGAGATATTTATTAAAAATTATTTTACTATATATCCTACATTTTTCCTCTTAATTTCTTGTTAGCCAAAACATAACCTGCCCCCCACACTCTTATACACACTGATATATCTTGATATTTTTACAATTAATTTTAAAATAAAATCATATAGAAACACAACATCTAAGCAATAAAGGACACGATTTGAATAGATCATTTTAGATTCAGATAGGACAATAACATTTTTAAACACTCCATTCATTATATATTACACTTTTGTGTGTTTAAGAGGTCAACACTTTTACTCTAGAGTATTAATTTTTTGAATTAAAGGAACTTTGAAAACAACAAGTACAGAAAGATCACTTTGGATTTTATGCTGTATCTTAAAAAAAGTAAAATAGTCTTGGATGGATAGTCTCTTCATACTGTTAAAAAAGAGTGTCATGATCCTCAGTAATAATTCTGTGAAATATCTTGGTAAAATTATACTTATTTTTTTGCTTTAAAACAATATAATCTTGTAACCAGTTCAGAATTAATTTTATTGAATTCATCATATAATTAACTGTGCTTGTCACAGAGTGTTTATTTCATGAACATCATTAGTCTTTTTTTGCCAGAAGTTGTTATGTAATATCATAAATATAACTTAAATAATATTTAGAAACAAAGGAACTAGAAATATGGAGAAGGATCCTGTAAAGTCAAGATTAATGATTATAATAAAGTTTAATTAATTGATTTTTATTCATATCCTTCTGGAAAAAATTAAATCTGAGTACAAATTACTTCATTTATAAAAATAGTAGATTTGATTAGATTATCTCAAGTATTTTTAGAGATATACCTTACCAATCTTTATAGGAAAAGACACAGAAATAGAATTATATGTATTTCAAAAGAACATAGATTCTAAATGAGATATAGTATTGGAATGAGTATTTTCATGATACTCAATAACATAATTTTACAATAAAGTATAACAGAATTTTAAAGATCACATCTCTGAATATGAAATGTGAAATGAATATGCACTATATTTTCTAAATATTTTGTCACTTCTTGATGAATAACTTGCTGTAGAAATTCATAACGTTCATTTGCAGGAATATATTATCACACTATCATGATGCAAGTATCACAGAAGAAATTAGAAAATACATAAGGATAATTTAAAATAAGGTTCAAAGTATTATGGTATGAAGTTAAAAGTAGTATAACTACAAGGTAGAGAAGATTGAAGAGAATAAACATAATTAAATTGGGGATAGTACAACAAATTGTGTCAATATAAAAATGTTTGTGATGTGATTTTTAAAATGTTCAACAATCCATTCATTTAAAAAAAGTCCAAGTGACAGTAACTAAATAAACAAGAATTTGAATATCTCTATAGACTTATAATATGTGAAAAAAATTATTGGATACCACAAGAGGATTTTATCTCAAAAATGGAAGTGTGGTTAATTGTCTTAAAATCAGTGATGTATTACATCATAGTAAAAATACAATTGGAAAACTCCATATGAACTTTAGATTGAGATAATCATTTGACAAAATTCAATATTTTGTAGAAATGATATCAAACACACAGAAAATAAAACAAAGAATTCCATTTGATAAGCCACAACTGCCATTGAATGAATTGATGTTGAAATAAATTATTCTGTGGAAGATCAAAAACAGATGGACTGTCTACTATCACCAATTCTTTTTTTTTAAAGATTTATTTATTTATTATGTATACAGTGTTCTGCCTGCATATGTGGCTGCAGGCCAGAAGGCACCAGATCTCATTACAGATGGTTGTGAGCCACCATGTGGTTGCTGGGAATTGAACTCAGGACCTTTGGAAGAGCAAGCAGTGCTCTTAACCTCTGAGCCATCTCTCCAGCCCCCTATCACCAATTCTTTTTGACATTTCACTGATTCTTCTAACCAGTGCAATAAGATTAAAATAAGAAATAAATGCTAACAAGATTAGAAATAATACACAATGCTTTGTAAATTTAGATATGTTTTGATAATGTATAAAGGAAGTCCTAAATTTCAGCAAAGAGAAAGCGAATAATTCAAAATTTAAATTTATGGCAATATCAAACATAAACTACTGCAAAATAAATTGAATATAAGAAGTCCAAATGAATTAATGTCCAAAACCCTATAGAAAGAAAATAATGAGTAGCTATCCTAAATTCAATAGAAACACAAATTCATAAACCAGAGGATTTAATAGTAAAATATTATTGCGCTAATTCAACTAAATTAAATGAAATTTTCATTAATATTCTAATTATATTTTTTTTAAAAAATTAACAAGTTATAGTTCTCCACCAGAACTAGTTGATAAGACTTTATTGCTGAAGACTACATCCACCTCAGTAGCAACATACAAGGACATGAAGATGTAACAAATCTGGACGCTCTTCCCTGCAAGCTAGCTTCCATAGTAATAGAAGGTGCTATATTGTTTAATGGGGGAGAAAAACATGAGTAATCTTACTCAGCTGTAAAATATAAAATCTACAATAGCAATAAGCAAAATCAGATGTGTTTACTGGTACAATAGCAACCCAACTGTTGTCAGAGTAACAAACTGTTCTCTGATCATATTAGAGACCTGTTTCAATAGAGAGGATTCATAGATGGTACTAAAAGCTCTATTTAAAGTCATAGTTGAGGAGGTCTTTTGCCATGAGGAAAACTTTGTGCTTTTGTTTTGCTAAGCTGTTATAGCATCAAGCAGTCTTCTAACTATATGGTTATGTGACCATAAACATAAACAAATATTCTTCCTAGATATAAAACAAGAAGCCTCTCATTTCAGTGAATGGTGGCAACTGCCAAGGCACGTGACTGCTCAACATACTGAGGGTAAGTCTACAGCTAAGTCATCAGGCATAAAGAGAACACTTACAGCACTCTAAGACTCAGAGAATATCATGGAAGAGGGGAAAATTGCAAAGAGCCAGAAGATACTCAAAAGGGCTATGAAACGCTCCCTTCTTGTTATGGAATGACAATGGAGTCATGACTCACAACATCATGATCAATTACTGGCATGGAAGAATTTAACCCACTGTGGTTCATGCCAACCCTGGGCATGGGGTCCTCAATTATATAAGAAATCAATGTAACCAATTTTTTACTAAGGCCTTTGATCCACTTGGTATTGAGTGTTTTGTATGGCAATAGGTATGGATCTATTTGCAATCTTCTACATGTTGACGTCCAATTATGCCAGCACCATTTGTTGAAGATGCTTTCCTTTTTCCATTGTACAGTTTTGGCTTCTTTGTCAAAAAATCAGGTGTTCCTAGGTATGCAGGTTAATGTCAGGGTCTTCAATTTGATTCCATTGGTCCACATGTTGGTTTTTAATGCTAATAGCAAGTTGTTTTTATTACTATAGCTCTATAGGAGAGCTTGAAGTCTGGAATGGTGATGTCTCCAGAGGTGGAATCTGATAGAAGAGAAAGTAGGATGTATTCTTGAACGCGTTGACACTGGAGACCATTTCCTAACTATAACACCAGTAACACAGACACTGAGAGTAAAAATTAGTAAATGGGACCTCCTGAAACTGAGAAGCTTCTGTAAGGCAAAGGAAACAGCAAATAAGACAAAACAACAGCCTACAGAATGGGAAAAGACTTTCACCAACCTCACATCTGACAGAGGGCTGATCTCCAAAATATATAAAGAACTGAAGAAACTAGACATCAAAATAAGGAACAATCCAATTTAAAAATGGGCTATAGAGCTAAGCAGAGTATTCTCAAAGGAAGAATTTCAAATGGCCAAAAGACATTTAAGTAATTGCTCAGCATCCTTAGTCATCAGGGAGATACAAATCAAAATGACTCTGAGATACCATCAGAATGGCTAAGATCAAAAGTACTGCAGACAGCTTATGTTGGAGAGAATGTGGAGCAAGAGGAACACTTCTCCACTGTTGGTGGGAATGTAAACTTGTACAGCCTGATGTGGGACGGTCTGTATGTCAAATTGCTCTGATTGGTCAATAAATAAAACACTGATTGGACAGTGGCCAGGCAGGAAGTAGGTGGGATAAGGAGAGAGGAGAATTGTGGGAAGCAGAAGGCTGAGGCGGAGAGACACTGCAGCCGCCGCCATGACCAGCAGCATGTGAAGATGCCAGTAAGCCACCAGCCATGTGGCAAGGAATAGATTTATGGAAATGGTTAATTTAAGATAAAAGAACAGTTAGCAAGAAGCCTGCCACGGCCATACAGTTTGTAAGCAATATAAGTCTCTGTGTTTACTTGGTTGGGTCTGAGCGGCTGTGGGACTGGCGGGTGACAAAGATTTGTCCTGACTGTGGGCAAGGCAGGAAAACTCTAGCTACAACAGCCATTTTGGAAATAAGTGTGGCAGTTTCTTAGAAAATTGGGAATCAATCTTTCTCAAGACCCAGCTATACCACTCTTAGAGATATACCCAAGGAATACTCAATCATACTACAGGGACACATGCTTAATTATATTCATATCAGCATTATTTGTAATAGCCAGAACCTGGAAACAACCTAGATGCCCCTCAGCTGAAGAATAGATTAAGAAAATATGGTAGATATACACAATGAGTGCTACTCAGCAGAGAAAAACAATGACATCATGAATTTTGCAGGCAAATGGATGGAACTAGAAAATATCATCCTAAGTGAGGTAACCCAGACTCAGAAGGACAAACATGGTATGTACCCACTCCTAAGTGGATACTAGAAGTAAAGCAAAGGATAACCAGAGAATAACCCACAACTCCAGAGAAGCTAGCTAAAATAAGATCCAAAGAGGGATGCTTGGATTGCCCTGGGAAGGGGAAATAGATGAGATCTCCATGAGTGAACTGGGGGTAAGGGGTAAGCAATGCAGGGTAGGAGATGGCAAATGAGAATATAAAGAAATGGGATGGTCGAGCTGGAACAGGAATGGAGTGGGAAAGCATTGAGAGAGATACCATGATGGAGGGAGATACCACAATGATAAAGAGAAATCCTGTGCTAGGGAAGTTGCCAGGAATCCACAAAGGTGACCCCAGCTTGGACTTCTAGAAATAGTGGAGCTTGAACTGAACTGGCTTGCCCCAGTGATGAGATCAGTGAATACACTGATGGTCCTCACAGACTTTTCTCCAATGACTGATGGAGACAGATGCAGAGATCCACAACCAAACACCAGGCAGAGCTCCGGGAGTCTAGTAGGAGAGAGAGAAGAGGGATTCTATGAGCAAATGCATTAGAATCATGGTGGGGAAACCTGCAGAGATGACTAAACCAAACTAGTGGGAACTCATGAAAGTTGGATCAATGGCTGTGGAGCCTTCTTGAGATTAGACTAGGCCCTGTGCATGGTGAGACAATTGTGTAGCTTGATCTGCTTAGGGGGCTCCATGGCTGTAGAATCAAAATTCATCCCTGGTGCATGAGGGGGGTTTTGGAGCCCACTACTTATAATGGGACACCTCATGCAGGCTTGAGGCAGGGGGAAGGGCTTAGACTTGCCTCTACTGGATGTGCCTCCCCATGTGAGACCTTGCATTCTTGTGGGGGCAAGTGGTGGGAGAATTGGGGGGAGAGTGGGGCAGGAGGAGGGAAGAGGGTGATCTTTGATTGGTGTGTAAAATGAATGAAAAATACGTTCTTAATTAAAAAAAGAAAAAATCAAAGTAAGCAAATCATGAGGAGCAACCTAGTACCTGGCATTCCTCCATGGGCTTTGATTCAGTTCTTGTGTCCATGTTCCATTCCTAAGTTCCTGCTTGAGTTCTATTCATGATGGACTCTAAGTGGTAAGATGAAATAAACTCTTTCCTCCCCAGTTTTCTTTTGATTGTGTTGTTTATCACAGCAAAAGAAAGTCAACTAGGACAGGCTATGGATACACAAATCTTTCAGTATAGTAAATATAATTCCCTTAAGTATATTAAAATAGATAAGTTAGAGGTATGTAAAATAAACTTCAACAATCATTTTAAGAGATAATTATTTGATTTATACCAATATCAGAAACTTCTAACTTAAAATGATATTACACCTTTTTCTATTGGCCATTCAGTTCTTTATTAGACCATCAAATGTTTTAGACAAACACAGTATCACAGCTTCATAGAGCTAAATTGCAACATAAACAAAAGTAACACACCTTAAAATAATCTACAACAGAGAAAGAACAAAAAAATTGTTACAGGGTTTTACACAATATTGAATGCTTTCTACATTCTTGGAGGAGATCTAGCTGGTTGGCATTGATTCTCCCATGAAGTCTGGTTACTGCGTTGTAACTTGGCTTTTTTTTTTTCCCCCGAATGCCTTATATTGAAGGAGGGAGGAGGTCTTAAATACAGGCTTACAGCAAAATGGGAGAACCCCGGAGTGCAGAAGTTCACTACCGATATTTTACAATCTTGCATCTAAGCTGTTAATGCCCAATATGCAGGATATACAGAAAAGGGACTTCCCTTAAGCATTTGGAAGGGTGGAGCCTGGCGGAGAATTTGCATAGGGAGGATATCAACCATTTATTGGCCTCCTGAAATTCACTTAGCCTCCTTTGAAGATACCTTAAAATTTGTGAACCTGAATGTAGCCATTATGAAACCATTAGTTCTGCTCCTTGTGAGCTGCTTGTTTTTTCTTTATGGTTCTTAGTTGTTCTTTTGCAGAGTTGCCAGCATAAGTCATGCTGGGATAAAGAAAAATGGGCCTTGGTGGTTCGCTTTCCTGGAGTTGTGTTCATGCCAGTGGATTCCCACACGCTCCAGAAGAGTATTTGACATCAATGCTGCCATTGTTGCTGTTATACCAGTGGTGGCCACCGCTGCTACTCTTTCTGGGATTACTATTTCATAATTGGTTACTACAGCTAGCACAGTGGAGACCCTGGCAGCAAAAGTAGCTACCACAGTTAATTAATCTTTCATTCTATTGAGCATGATAAATTTAATTCAATAGCTATGTACATTTCGATTGGCTTTGAAAATTATAAATTTATAAATTCAAGTTCCATTTGCTTTTGGGATACCATCTTACAAGGACTCCAATTTGCAGTAAGGCTCCTTAAGGAAGGGAGTGGCTCAGTTGCCTTTAGCCTACTGGCTATGGGTGGGTTAGGACTTCTGTTGGTCTTTTCTGTGTCAAACACACAGATTGCAAGCCCAGCTCCACTTTGAGATCTTTGGCAGCAGTTAACTCTGTAGCTCACACACGATTGAGCCTATATGATCATGAGTATTCAGATACGGGTAATACCTGGGGGTTGCTCACCAACGTAAGACAGAGCACCTGTGTGGCATGGGCACATGGCCATGACGTGTAAGGTGACCTGTTAACATCCCACACAACATAAGTCAGAAGCTCATTTTTTAGCAAAAAGGAGGGCCTGTAGGTCCCTGACCCCTGTTTTGGGTAACTGTTGCTTTGCTTGCTGCCCTTGACCTTGATATTGCACTTCTCACATGAAACCCTGCCATTTATTTCCTGTTGTGAGAGGTGTTCATAATGAGGAATGAAACTGTGGATTCTTGCATGCTTGACAGATGCTCTACTTTTTTTTTTTTTTGAGCTGTACTCCCATTCCTTTTTATGTTTATTTTTCTCATTTTTAAAAAGGGTCTCCCAAATTGCCCATGTTGTATTGAAACTTTTGTTTCTCTTGCCTTAGCCTCCTATGTAGCAGAGATTGCAAGTGTTCTATACCCATCCGAGAAAATGGCTGTTTTTATGACTAAAACCTGAAATATATTGTTGTTTGAAAACAAAAACACCAGTATTATGTATGTGAACATAATGGCAAATTTAAATATTTACTTAATTTATTCTCCTTTGATCATTTATCTTTATTTTCATATAAAAACTTGTTCATGATTACTCCAACCATTTTTATTCTAATACAACTGAAATAGAGACAGTGAAAATATACTTCTGTTAGTGAATTTTTAAACAAAGTGGTTTGTAATAACCTACAGTTATATTCAAACAAGAAAAATGTACTATCAATACATATATCTTAGACTAATCTTCAGAATCACATCCTGATTTTAAAAAATGCCAACCTCACAGATGCTGCATTATTCATTTCTAAATGTCGATATTACCAAAACAGATTAGTAATCTCCAGAGACTGCTTGCTGGCTTCCGATATGATACATAGCTTTGCATTTCAACAAATGATGTGAGAAAACTTGTTAGTGACTCAATAGCTTTTTTTTGTATTTTGATTACAATGAGGTTAATTGAATCTACACATTTAGTAAAAACAAAAAAAAACTATAACACATGACAATATGTATCTTGTTTGATAACGTAATATAATTCCATAGTTTCAGTGATTAGGAGTAATTGATTGACATTTTCAATATACTTATTTAAAACAAAAACATTAAAATAGTTCTTTAGTTCAATACAGAAATACAACTGTTTAAAAAGCACCTCCCATGACACATTGTGTACACCACATAACAGCTGTAAATAAAATTTAAAAAAATATATAATGATCCATCTACTGAAAAATCGAATACTATCAGAATTATTGACAGATAACATGAAATATTGTCAATCATTGAAATGACGGATCTTATCTTTTGTTCAATACAATTATATTTTGATTGTCTGTAGCCATCATTGTTTTCTTAATTTCTTTTTGATTTTTCATTGCTGATATATCATAAAGTAAGTTTTTTTTTCCTGTATGGTGACTCATTACACTGTTGGATTGCTGAGCTTCTTCAGCAGTTATGTCACCCTTTAATGAAATAATTTGACTTTTTACTCTATCTGGATTCTATTTCATGTTTTTTCTTGCCTACTGGCCTCAAGCATTCATAGTAGGTTTTGACTCAATGCCCTGTGTTAGTTTGAGGAAGTGTCTAATAATTTCAACTTTGGTGGATGATTTTGGATGCATTTATAATCTCTAAAATAAAACAAAATATTAAAGAAACTTTTAAACACGCAGTTTGTAGGAGAAAATGTCTGATGAGCCCTGTTGTACAACATGGTAACTAAAGTTTGAATATATTTAAAGAGAAAGAAGAGCTTTATCAAAAATTGCCAGAGTAGAATACAAGCACTCAAACTATAGAAAGTGTTGTATAAGGTAGTATATATATATATAAATTAACTTGACTACACCATAGAATAATTCATATTCATACCATTGAGAATTAATAATAAATTTAATACTGCTTATTAAAATTATACAATGTTATAACATACATGTTATACATACATGTTATACATGTATACATGAAAAAGTTTTATTGTACAAAATCTGTATTTTTCCTTTATTTTTCTTTGAAGTACTAGTACTTATATAGTGAAGTAGCAGCAAATCAAAAAAATATATCATTATTCACCAAGGTACATCATTGTCTTAACATATATGATAATACATGTTTTATTGTTAATTGCATGTCTTCTGAATTGTTAGAGATTGGGATATATTGTGGGAGCCAACAAAAGCTTCCTAGTGAGAACTGAGCTTGCTTTACACAACAGGGCTGCATTAGGGGGTGGCTTGACCACATACATGGTCTCCAGGTGCTACAGTCTATACTTGACTGTGCTGGGGGGAGGTCTTTTTCTCCACCCCTTGGCATTCCTTTAAAAGCCCTTTAGTAGAGACAGAAGGGGCTGGTGGGTTTTGACCCAGGCCCTCCAGAGTCTATCTTGTGTTTCTATCTGTCTCTGTCCTCTATATTTCTATCTAAATCTCTTTTCCATCACTCCTTAAGAGTCCCTGGGGTAAATAAATGTGGAAGCTGTTCCTCCCCCACAATATATAAGAGCAAAAAGCTTGTCATGTTGATGTTCTAGCCCTTAGGGGTTACCACTCTTATTGGAACACAAGGTTCTCTGAGTATATTTAAAGGAATTGAGATTTATTTTTCAGTGTTTTTACCTACACTGTGCATTCAACAACTAATTTCTTTTAATTTTGTATCAGCTTAGGATGCTGAAATATGTCTTCAGTTTTGTCTTCTTTACTTACTTAAAAATCTGATATTCATGCTCACAGCTTTGTATTGCCTTGTGAATGAATTTTTATGTTATAAGGTACCTGAAAGTAATCTTAGTATACACTACAAATGATTGAGGTGGAGGAAAAAATGCTTAAATTCCTCTTTATTTAAATAAAACTGTTTTGGTGACATCAAATTGCTTTCTCAAACAAAATTCCTATAATGTGTTAATCTTACTAAAAATATTTCATAGCACAATACAACTTATGCATAAATTCAAATTATTTAATCATATTTGCCATTGTATCTCCTGTCCCACATTTGCTAATAATTTCTAGTTAGGCCAAATTAATCAAGTAAATTTTGTATGTCTGTGGTGAGCATTGAATTCATTTAAAGACAAGCTATTTGTGTTTGAGAAAATGTAATCTTATGTGTAATATTAAGTAAATAATACTTTTATCTAAAAATGTTGACTCATTTTATCATTCACAAAAGATGCAGATGATGACGTTTAAAGATAATTTATTGGAAAATAAAATAATGAATATAGCCACATACTTCTGTAGAAATTAAATCCCCCTTTTAAGGGATAACCAACTTAAAAAAAACTACCATTTGCTGAACTTATATTTGTCACTACAATGTGAATATTCAAGAAGTAATTTTGAAAATATTAAAGGAGAAGTAAATCCCTTCACACAGAACAATGATTGGTATTTTGTCTTCTGCACTTTATACTAACCTCTTATTTATAAAACACTGGAGGGTTTCTCTGTGAAAACACTATTGATCTCTCATTAGAGCATGTCAAAATGTGATTCATGATGTGAGTCACAGATGCCCCAAAATAGCGTACTCTAAGCTCGACTCCCATCTCTAATTTATCAGGTGTCAGGATACGAAGTCATTGGTAGAGTAAAGTTGCCAGGGTAACAAAATACCAGAAGAATATTGTAACAATAACAGTTGTTCTGTGTGTGTGCAGGATGAACATTTTCAGACAGAAAAAGACAAAACTGAATGAAAGTGTTCATAAATGTCACTGTTGACACTGGTTTCTGATAAAGATGGTAATAGAGTATTATTTAAAGCTACAAAAATTCTTGAAAATTATAAAATATACTTTGTAATGAGAATTAAAGACATATTCCTATCATATAAAATGATTTCAGTGAAGAACTTACGACATGAATTTTCTATGAGGAAATTATTACTAACAAGAAGAATACCTGCTTATAAGAAGCTGCATTGTAGCACAAAAGGAACTTATGGTGTTCCAAATATAAAAATGCAAAAAATGTTGAACACAATTATAGCTAGAGATTTTTTGGTCAGGACAAATCTCTCCCACCCACCAGTCCTGCAGCTGCTCAGACCCAACCAAATAAATATACAGAGACTTGTATTGTTTACAAACTGTATGGCCGCAGCAGACTTTTTGTTATCTTTTTTATCTTAAATTAACCCATTTTTATTAATCTATAAGTTGTCATGTGGCTTGTGGCTTACCAGTACTTTACATCTCACTTTCCATGGCTGCGGCTGGCAGTGTTTCTAGGACTCAGCCTTTTACTTTTCAGATTTTTTTTTCTCCTTTTTCTGCCTATACTTGTTGCCTTGCTACTGGCCAATCAGTGTTTTATTTATTAAGCAGAGCAGCACATTTAACATACAGAACACCTCACAGCACTCAATGGTTGACTTCTAAATAGCCAATCCAGAATTGTGGAATTTTAACAATTATCTATATGTTCAAGGGAGGGAGGGAGTGATTGAGAGAAGATAGATAGAAGGAGAGAAAAAGAGAGAGACAGAACAATATAAAGATGCAAACCAAGGAAAAAGCTATAGAACTGTCAACAAGGAATGTGAAGAATTTCTGAGAAACACCAGAACTTAAAATAAGTGAAGTATTTTCCCTACAGCCATGAGAGAGAACAAAATACTGACAAAACTTAAGGTTTCCATCTTCCTACTTCCAAAGATTTACATCATTTAGTTTAATTTCCTTTGACACATAGCCCTTGAAATCTAATATATAATGTTAACAATTTCTTGTCTTCATGCTGATAAGAATACAACTTGATTTTTGAAATATTTATGTTGAGTTAATATCTAAGAATATATAATAAAACTACCTACTGTAATGAAATATTCAAAGTACATTATTTCATCCTAAATGACTACTCTGGAACATTAAATTTAGAATTAAGAGGTCTCTCTATACCATTTTTGTATAAGAAGTTTATCATTCATTCAAAATAACCAGCAAATAAGCAATTGTCCCCCAAAACACACAAGACATGTGTTGCTGCCTGGAACATTGTAGAACAAAGGAGGAACAGAAAGAATATGGAGAGGAGAGTTGTAGAATGATGACTTTCACATATGACATGGCTTCACTTGCATCAACTCCCAGTATCTCTGGTTACTTATTTAGGGTCTTCACAATATCAAACTAGTTAACATTCCGTCATGGATGAGGGAGAAGGCTCCTGAAGTCACACCCTGACTGAGGAGTTATTTGTTGTTAATAGGCTTTACTGAAGAGTAACATTTCATTATGTGTGTGGCTATAGGTAGGTTGTCTATGCCTGAATAAATGGCTCTATACACATTGGCATATGGGAGACATTGGACTTGGCTTTCTTTTTTTTTTTTTTTTTTTTTTTTTTTTTTTTTTTTTTTTCGAGACAGGGTTTCTCTGTGTAGCTTTGCGCCTTTCCTGGAGCTCACTTGGTAGCCCAGACTGGCCTCGAACTCACAGAGATCCGCCTGGCTTTGCCTCCCGAGTGCTGGGATTAAAGGCGTGCGCCACCAACGCCCGGCAACTTGGACTTGGCTTTCTTAATAACAATAAAAAGAAAACATTATGCTGTGAGAAAGACAGCTTATGAAGTACTAGGGGAAATTAGAAGGAGGTAATATTTGATGATAAAAATATATTATATATACATATATATACATATATTCATGAAAATTTCAATAAATAAATAAAACAGTGAAACAAAATTGCTAAGAATATTGTTGATACTAATCAATCAATCTAGGTGCTCTTAGAGCAAAACAAAAATTTTTGGAACTTGATATCTACTATTAAGTCACGAAAATAGGAAACTAAGGTTATCACATGTATTTTCAAGATGCAAAACCCAGTAAATACTCTTATTAGTCAACATTAAATTTTAAATATGTTCATTCATATTTATCATAAATTTTGGATATGTATGGTAAATAAAAAATGTGTTAAATGCTGCAATGAGTGATGGTCACTAGAGTCTTGTCACCTTGAAGAAAATAGTTGCCGGGTGGTAGTGGCACATGCCTTTAATCCCAGCACTTGGGAGGCAGAGGCAGGCGGTTCTCTGTGAGTTCCAGGCCAGCCTGGTCTACAGAGCGAGATCCAGGAAAGGCACAAAGCTACACAGTGAAACCCTGTCTCGAAAAACCAAAAAGAAAAAGAAAATAGTTTGGTTTAGAGACAGACTAATTAAGATATAGCTAATGAAAACACAAGTTAAGTAAGTAGTACTAAGAAGAACACTCTTAAAAGAAAATTTAATGGGCTGTTTCAAAGAGAGGGGTGGCCTACTGGATTCTACCTGTGGATGTTAAAGAAAATTTATGAATATGTAAGGTATTTTTTACAGCATACAGTTTCTTTAGGACCTTGAAACAGAATGATGTGGCAAATTACTGTTCTTATCTCTGCCATCAAGAGGAACAAGCCCAGCTTCTACTCTTCATAATCAAAGACAACTTGAATGGTAGACACAAATCAATCATCCCTATGCTTTCTCATATTTGATATTCTTGGCTATTTCATAATGGACTGGAGAGCCTATTATTTATGTATAATAATATTTTAATCCTGATATTTTAATTTCTGTTCTAAATTTTCTTACACAAGAAATCTATTTACAGCATTTTGACCTCTTCATGACCCCATTTAACATTCCCTGGTGCCACCTGCTACAAATGGACATTTCCTGTCCCAATTTCCGAGTCCCAGTTAACCAACTCAGAGGTTGAATATGAATTATAGATGATTAACAAATAGCTCAGGCTTGTTACTAGTTAACTCTTACATTTAAATGAACCCATTTCTATGAATCTATGTATTGACACATGGCTCATGGCTTTACATAGTATGTCTTGCTGCCTGGATCCTGGCTGGCATCTCTCCTGACTCCATCCTCTGTGTTCCTATCATTCTCAGTTTGGCTTCCCTGCCTAACTTCCTGATCAGGTACTGACCTGACAGCTTTTTATTAATCATTGAAACCAATATGTGTTCATAGTGTACAAAAGGATTGTTCCACAGCAACCTCTACAAACTCTCAAATTCATGATATCTTATTACTTGAGATTAGGCATTCTTTCATAGAGCTTTTCCCTGGAAAGCACCTATTCTCCCTGTCTGCTCAGCCATTAATTGTCTATATCTCTTCATGAAAGTTGGGCCTTGTGGCATTTCTCACATGCTTGGTAGCATGTTGACTAGTGTTGGTATTTTGTATGACATATTAAAGCTCCTAGTAATTGAGGGAAAGGAACTGTTGCACTGCAAACAAGAACTTATGTTGTAAAGAGCAATGAGAAACCACTAAGTACAGGTAGCTTTATTTAGATAGCTGTAGCCAACTATGCTTCTATTTGAGTATCTGCTCATTTATTTCCCTTATTATTTTCACCAATATTGATAATATGTTTTCTATATCTTCACAAACACTGCACATTAATAAACATTGAAATGATTCACATTTTTTAATTTTTTTTCATGTTATAACAAATTATTTTACTATTATGAACACTAAGCATACAGGTATGATATGGAAAATAAGAGATTCAAATTATTTTCTTCTCCCTAATTCAGAGGACAGAGCCAACCAGAGAATTAAACTTTGAGTCAGTCAGTGGTGGCACCCACATTTAATCCTAACATTGAGGAGGCTGTTCAAGGCCACACTGGGCTACATGAGATTGATCCAGTCTAGGAGAGAAACAGAGCCAGACAGTGGTGGCACACACTTTTAACTCCAGTATTTGGGAAGCATACACACCATTAATCCCATACTAGGAAGGTTGAGATAGAAAGTGAAATGGCTGGGTAGAGAAAGGCATATAAGGCATGAGGAGACAGGAACTAGCGAGCCTTTTGGTTGAGGACTCAGAAGCATTCAGTCTGAGGATTCACAGGATCCTCAGGAGTTGGCTGAGGAGTTGACAAGGTAAGAAGTGGTTATGGTTTGTTTCTAGTGACATTTCAGCATTTATGCCAATATCTGGCTCTGTGTTTTTATTATAAGATTATTTACAATTCATGCAACAGTGGATAAAAGTATGTAACCTCTCAGCTACTGCCCTAGCACCATGTTTGCCAGGCTGGTGTCATGTTCCCTGCCATTTGGATGATAATGGATCCAAATCAACCTTCTCATTCTAAACCCCAAACGAATCTTTTCTTCTACAAATTGCCTTTATCATGGTGTTTCATTATAGAACTAGAAAGGTCACCAAGAAAGACATTGGTATCAAGAAGTGGCCTATTGTTATATGACTTATAATGCTTTTGTTTGTTTGCTTGTTTGTGTTTGTTTTCTTTCTTTTTTTTTTAACTTAATGTGAAAGACATGGGAGTTTGAACTAGGAAAGCATTTGAACACTGTAAGCCAGGTTTAATGGGCTATCCTAGTAGGAGCTTGGAGTAAAATAGTGCTGGGAGGAATGTAAACTATTGAGGCCCAACACAAGTGGTTTCACAAGGAAAGAGAATGTTAGTGACTGTGCTAAAGACTAATAAGATGTCTGCCCCAATAATAAGTTTCTCTGCTGGTGCAGTAAGCCAGATCAAGTTAAATTGAAAAAGTATAACAATAGGTATATTGAGCAAAGCAACTTCTGGGCAGGTTCACTGGTTGCACAACCGAGCCACAGCAGGAAATTTTTATAGATTGTAGATGAGTGGTGATAATGTGTCCACCATAAGCTGGGTTTGTGCCCAAGTAAGGTCAAAAGCTGAGTGCTTAGGTGGTGATTTGTGCAGCTGGTGGTAACAGGGGAGGAAGTTTCAATAATCTCCAAGAATGCGGAATGGTAATTTTATTGCCTTTCCTTTGTTTGGAGACTCTTTGAGCTGTCTGCATTTGGAAAGAAAGAGAAGAATGGGGCTTCCTGAACCATGTGGAGGCAATCCAGAAGCTGCAATGGAACAGAGAACATCCTTGAGAAAGTTTGTAAAAGAATGTGAGTGCTTTCTGCCCTGGTCCTAAAAATTTTCCTGAAGTGAAATTGAACAATAATGGATTATTTAATTAGCAAAGATTTTTAAGACACCTAATACTGACTTTGTTGTACGGTTATTTGTAATAACCCTTATGCAGGTCTACAATGAAAAAGAGGAACTAGAACAAAAAAATAAAAAAAAAATGCTCAATTGGAGGAGGAAAAAAAAACTAAGAATTTAATGTTTGATTCAAAACTTGTCTTGAAAGAGATGGGAAATTTCTTTTAAAAGTCCTTATCCAATACAGAATGGGGCAACACTGCACTATTGGCAATCCCCATGCCCACCCCCAGTAAAACTTGCAACTGGTAAACATTAAATATCTAAAGAATTTTCTATTCCTAAAGAGCAGCAACAAAGCCTATGCAAATGTGAATCAAGGAAGGTGCAAGGCTCCATCTCAAGCAGGCTGACAAACAGAGCAGTTGGCCATGTCTTTCTGGTTTTAGAGTCACAAAAGATAAAAGAGTAAGGGGTTGTGGAATTTTTCTCCCACAGTCAAGAGGAGCTACTGAGGTTAGGCACTTGGCAGGGGAGTTCCTTTGCAGAGACCCTGAGAGGCCATTGTGTGAAACTTCTATTTTTTTTTTTTTTTTTTTTTTTTTTTTTTTTTTTTTTTTTTTTTTTTTTTTTTGTGCGAGACAGGGTTTCTCTGTGTAGCTTTGCTCCTTTCCTGGAACTCACTTTGTAGACCAGGCTGGCCTCGAACTCAAAGAGATCTGCCTGCCTCTGCCTCCCAAGTGCTGGGATTAAAGGCATGCGCCACCACCCCCTGGCTGTGTGAAACTTCTAAAATGAAGCCTAGATTGAATAGATACCGAGATGTCAAAGACATGGAGTATCTGCCAAGGATAGCTGAAAACAAGGAGTCAAAATGAGGCCAAGTAAGAGAAGTGTCTTGAAGTCAGTGAAACTATAAGGGAACAGTCATCTCAATCATTTGCCATTAGACACATAGGTATAGAATTTGGGGATTGTCCTACATGCTTTCAGTATTGATTTTCCACAGTATTTCTACACTAGGATCCCACCCTCTATTTTGGAAAGGTTTTATATATATTCTTTATCATTATATGTTGGAAGTATATATTTTTTTTTACTTAAATTTGTTTTATTCATTTTACATATGAACCAAAGATCCCTCTCTCATCCCCCCCTCCTACTCCCCCGTCCCACTCTAACCACCCTCCTCCACCTACCCTTCCCACAACCCATCCCTCATCCCCTCTTCCAAAGGAGTAAGTTCTACCATGGGGGGACAGCAAAGCCTGGTACATTCAGTTGAGGCAGGGCCCAGGCCCTCTACCCTGCCTCAAGTGTGAGCAAGGTTTCCAACCATAGGTAATGGGATCCAGAAACCCAGCTCATGCACCAGGGATAGATCCTGATCCCAATGCCCGGGGCCCTTCAAACAAATCCAGATACACTACTGTCTCCCATATGTAGAGAGTCTAGTCCAATCCAATGCAGGTTCCACATCTGTAAATCTAAAGTTTGTGAGTTCCTATGAGCTTGGTTCAGTTGTCTCTTTAGAATTTCTCATCATGATCTTGACCCCCTTGGCTCATATAATCCCTCTTCCCTCTCTTTGACTGGACTCCCAGAGCTTGAAGTCAGGGGTGGTGATGCCTTCAGAAGTTGCTTTGTTCTAAAGGATTGCTTATGATATCCTAGGTTTTCTGTTTTTCCATGTGAAGTTGAGTATTATTCTTTTGAGGTCTGTGAAGAATTGTGTTGGGATTCTGATGGATGGGGATTGCACTGAATCTGTAGATTGCTTTTCGTAAGATTGCCATTTTTATTATGTTCATTCTACCTATCCATGAGCATGGGATATCTTTCCATTTTCTGATATATTCTACAATTTCTTTCTTCAAGGACTTAAAGTTCTTATCATATAGGTCTTTCACTTGTTTAGTTAGAGTTACACCAACATATTTTATATTATTTGTGGCTATTGTAAAGTTTAATGTCTCTCTGATTTCTTTCTCAGCCCTTTTAACATTTGTACATAGGAGGTCTACTGATGTTTTTAGTAAATCTTGTATCCTACCCCATTACTGAAGGTGTTTATCAGCTATAGGAGTTCCCATGTGGACTTTTTGAGGTCTCTTATGTAGATTTCCATATTATCTGCAAATAGAGAAAATTTGACTTCTTCCTTTCCAATTTGTATCCTCTTGTTCTCCTTTTGTTGTCTAGCTAGAACTTTGAGTACTATATTGAATAGATATGGGGAGAGTGGACAGCCTTGTCTTGTTCCTGACTTTAGTGGAATTGCTTTGAGTTTCTCTCCATTTAATTTGATGTTGGCTGTTGGCTTGCTGTAAATTACCTTCATTATGTTGAGGTCTGTGCCTTGTATTTCTAATCTCTCCAAGACCTTTATCACAAAGGGTATTGGATTTTGTCGAAGGCTGTTTCATTATCTAAAGAGTTGATTATGTTTTTTTTTTCTTTCAGTTTGTTTATATGATGGATCACATTGATTGAGTTTCATATGTTGAATCATCTCTGCATGTCTGGGATGAAGCCTACTTGATTATAGTTGATTTTTTTTATGTGTTCTTGGATTTGATTTGCCAGTATTTTTTAGTATTTTTGCACACATGTTCATGAGGGAGATTTGTCTGTAATTATCTTTCTTTGTTGCATCTTTTTATGGTTTGGGTATCATGGTAACTGTAGCTTCATAGAAAGAGTTTGGCAATCTTCCTTCTGTTTCTATTGTGTGAAACAATTTGAGGAGTATTAGTATTAGATCTTCTTTGAAATTCTGGTAGAATTCTGCACTGAAACCATCTGGCCCTGGGCTTTTTCTTGTTGGGCGACTTTTCCTGACATTGCATGAATTTCTAAAGGTCTTGTAATAAAAAACCCATTAGCCAGATATTGGGGTATATGCTGAAAGGTCAAAGAGACAGAAGAATAAGCCACTGCCATGTCTCATCTTGTCAACTAATCCTCTGACTGAATAACTTCAAATCCTCAGCTAAAAGGGGTCCAGCTGAAAAGGCTTCAGCCCAAAAGTGCCCTAGCCAAAAAGGCTTCTAGATCTTGTCTCCCCATGCCTTATGTACCTTTCTCTGTCCAGCCATATCACTTCCTTCTTTGTGCCGAGATTATAGGCATATGATGTCCAAGTACTGGGATTAAAAGTGTGTGACACCAATGTCTGGCTCTGTTTCTCTCCTAGACTGAATCAATCTCATGTACACCAGGGTGGCTTTGAACTCATAGAGATCCAGAAAGATCTCTGTCTCCAGAGTACTAGGATTAAAGGTGTGTGCCACCACAGCCTGGCCTCTAGGTTTAATCTAGGTCCCTGTTCTGTCTTCTGATCTTCAGGTAATTTTTATTAGGGTACAACAAAATATCACCACATTAATGAATGCTTCTAATTCCCTAGCAGTTAAGGGTATATTTACATTATTTATTTGGTCTTGATTTAATTTGCATATATGGTACCTATCCAGAAAATTGTCCATTTCTTTTACATTTTTCAATTTTGTGGGGTACAGGTTTTTGAAGTATGACCTGATGCTTGGATTTCCTCTTTGTCACTTGTTATGTCTCCCTTTTCATTTCTGATTTTGTTAATTTGTATTCTCTCTCTCTCTCTCTCTCTCTCTCTCTCTCTCTCTCTCTCTCTCTGCCTTTTAGTTAGTTTGGATAAGGGCTTGTCTATCTTGTTGAATTTCTCAAAGAACCAAATCATTGTTTCTTTGATTCTTTGTATTGTTCTTGTTTCTATTTTATTGATGTCAGCCCTGAATTTGATTATTTCCTGGCATCTACTTCTCCTGGGTAAGTTTGTTTCTTTTTCTTCTAGAGCTTTCAGGTGTGCTGTTAACCTGCCAGTGTGAGATTTCCAACATATTTATGTGGGCATTTAGAGCTATGAACTTTCCTCTTAGTACTGCTTTCCTAGTGTCCCATAACTTTGGATATGTTGTACATTCATTTTCATTGAATTCTAGGCAATCTTTAATTTTCTTTTTTCATCCTTGATCCAGTTGAGCATTATTCAGTTTCCATGATTTTGTAGTCTTTGCGTAATTTGTGTTGTTGTTGAATTCTAACTATATACCATGGTATTATGTATAGCTACCATTTTATTAAAATAAAATAGTCCTTAACTACATTCTCCATATTTATCCTTATACCCACAGGTAAGTGTAGGTAACACCACTCATCAAGGAAACATCTCTTTGCAAAAGATGTTGTTCTTTTTTTAAATTATTCTTTTACTTTTTTGAAATTATAAAATAATTGCATCATTTTCCCCTTCCATATCCTTCAGACAAACCTTCCTTTATAGTCTTCATTGCTTGCTTTCAAATTCATGGCTTATTTTCATTAATTTTGATTACATGCATATATGCATATGCATACACACTTAACAGTGGAAATCACTTTCAGCACTCTTTTATTTTGTCATGGTTACTTTGAGTTTGTAATC
The DNA here is from genome assembly GCF_004664715.2 of Peromyscus leucopus. Taxonomy (NCBI): domain Eukaryota; kingdom Metazoa; phylum Chordata; class Mammalia; order Rodentia; family Cricetidae; genus Peromyscus; species Peromyscus leucopus. The sequence goes on along the minus strand of NC_051083.1, from coordinate 77,137,449 downwards.
AAGAATGAACTATTAATTTGAAACTCACACTAGGATGGGAAGTGTTATAGTGGCATTGTTGTTTTTTGAGACAAATAACTTTTCAAGTAAGGTGGGAGTCTTGAGCCCCTATCCCCTTCATTTTGGAACAATTGGCTTGATGATGTATAAATCTTCTGCAGGTAATCACAAGTGCTGTGAATTTGTGGTAATATTGTGTTCCCTAATATATTATGAACACTAATAAACTTATCTGGGATCAGAGACCAGAATAGCCACTAGAAAGATAGAGAGGCCCGAAAATGGTGGCACACACACCTTTAATCCTAGCATTCTGAAATCAGAGATCCCTCTGAATCTCTGTGAGTTCAAAACCACACTGGAAACAGCCAGGCATGGTGACACACACCTTTAATCCCAAGAAGTGATAGCAGGAAGCAGAAAGGTATATAAGGTATGAGGACCAGGAACTAGAGCCTTATTAAGCATTTAGGCTTCTAGCAGCAGTTCAGCTGAGATCCATTTGGATGAGGACTCAGAGGCTTCCAGTGTGAGGAAACAGGATCAGTTGAGAAGTTGGCAAGGTGAGGTTAGCTGTGGCTGGTTGTGTTTCTCTTATCTTTCAGTGTTCACCCCAATATATGGCTCCTGGGCTTGTTTTTATTAATAAGACATTTAGAGATTTGTGCTACATGGATTCTTGAATATAGTTATCCTGTCTTGTCTAGAAGGCAGTGCTTCACTCACTTCTCCTACTACTAACTTTTACAATAATTCTGCCCCTTCTCCAACATTTGTTCCTGAGCCTTTGATGAAAGTGATACATCATATCATGGTTTCAGCTGATCATTCCAAAGACATTTACTTTCTTGATTTTAAATAGTTGTGGGTTTATGCACTAACCAATTACCACTGCACAAAAACAATTCTTTGATGAGATCTAAGAGTTGCATTAATCTGTTGGTATAGAAATAGGAATGTGGAAGGCAGCTGGACATTATTTCCATTTGATAGCTTCTGGGACAGAAATATCAAGTACCAAGAGAGCACAGCACATCTGGATCATGGGTCTTCAGGGTCCTCTCTCGGCCCTGCCTTGTAGGTGTGACAGTTACCAAAGCCTCAATGGGGGTTGGAACTTCCAGATTAAAGCTGGAATGGCTACCCACTACATCTCCCCCTTTCGTCTAAATAAAAAGATTCTAACTGAATACAAGACTATATACAAAGGAATGGTTGTCAAATATTGTCCAGGAGTAGTGAGGGATAATGACCTAGATAAGATGGAAGTACAATCAATGTGAACAATATCAAGCAGGAAACACATACTAAAATCCAGAGAAGTCTAGATCGTAGGTAAATGGTATGTTACAAAGATCATTCCAAAAGGTGTCCTATCCTAAAGAATCTGAATCTAATACTTAACATGTTCTATCTAAGATAATATATATACTAAGTTGTAACTATAACTGCTAGTCTTCAATCCCATCAAAGACCCGAGAAGGAATATAATGGTACCTGAGAAATGGAAGATGGATCCAAGCAACTTTCGGGAATCTTGCAAGAGTAGACAGAGACAGCTGGCAGCCTGGACAGTCACCTAATATTTCTCAGCATTGTTGGTGCATTCAAATTGGCTACAGGCCTAGAGTATCTGACAGACAATTTTCAGAAGCAGGAATTCTGATAGATCATTTTACCCTGTCTTGGCAGTTTACAGTGGTAGCTTTCCTTGTGTCCCACTTGTCCAGAAAGGACAGCATTCATACTGTCAGCAGTTGAGGCAAGGGCAGTTCTTTGCCCAGTAGGCCATTTTGTGACAAGAAGACAAACTTCAAAATGTGTAGGGAGCCGCTATTCGAAGATGGCGCTGGCTTCCTGGTAGGCTGGCTGTAAACAACTCCATATTTGGCTATGATGCACGAGTATGGTAATTGGCCTTATGTCCTCAGCCTATCCCGTGGCTCCCCGTGTTCGCATTCTGGCAGGACCCAATCACAGTACGGCATGTTTGCCTGATTCCCTATATAAGCAGCTGCAGTTTAGTCCTCGGGGCCCCTCACCTCCCGCTCTCCCTTAACCAAGAGGTGCTCCAATAAAGTGTGTTCTGAGACGGATCCTCGCGTGGTGGTCGTTCTTCCTCGCTGGCCGAGGAGCTCGCCGCAACTGGTGCCGAAACCCGGGAAAGAAACCCGGGACGGGAAGGAAACTTTGGACACCAGGTGAGGGGTCGAAGAGGATTCAGAACTCAGCACACGGAGCGGTAAGTTCGCCAGGAACGGCGATGACGTCGGTAAGTTCTCCAGGTATGCTGATGGTTGGGATAAATCCGTTTGTGCTTGCTTTTGTGTTCATTCCTATGACAATTGTTGCTCTTCTTTGCTGTTTCATATATGCATGTCTCAAGGAAGAACGCAATGTGGAAATCATTAAAAAGGGACACAAGGCATTAATTAAGCACCAGGATAGTCTATCAGAATCAGACTTTAAAGGGGAGAACTTAAGTAGGCCTAAAGAGGCTGACAATGAATTGGATCCAGATGAGGAGGAAAATTTAGAGAAAGCCACCACTGAATATGAGGAAGAGAAATATGGGTGGCGGTGGCGACCTCCTCCTTATAATGTTTCTGCTGGGGTGAATGTGGAACCAATGGCGACTTCGGGACCACATCCACCCCCGGCAACGCCTTCATATCTGCAAACAGGTGGAGGTTGTCATTTTATCAGGAGAGACACCTGGGCGCGGCTAGAGTCCGCGTTTCCAGTCTTTGAAGATCCGCAAACAAACAACAGATATCATGAACCTGTGCCTTATAATCAATTAAAAGACCTGGTAGAGGATGCAGGAAAGATATTTGGAGACGTAGAAACAGCTATGCCTCTGGTTCAACAACTAGTGTATGAGCAAAGCACTAAAGAATGTTGTAGAGCTATTACCCCGTGGAAAGGAAAGGGATTGGAAGCTTGGCTAAAAGCCTGCCGAGAAATTGGGGGACCGCTAAGTAATGCTGGCCTAGCGGCAGCAGTCCTTATGGCCACACGAGCTGCACAAGGGAGAATTCTAATCATTCTCAGAGAGGTTATGGGGAATCCTTGTGCTGGCTGGGGGCCAGGTGCTAGGCATCACCTTTGCAGTGGAGGTTCAAACTGCTGCAGCTGGTCCCTGTCTCCAGAGATGCAGGCTTGGCCATTTCAGCCTCTTCAGGTGGAAGGAGTTGATGGCTCCAAACCATCCTTCATACCTCTACTTCCCTAAATGCACAGTTGAAAGGTGGCATTATGGTGCTTAACCAGCGCATTGACTTGGTACAAGAACAAGTTGACACCCTTTGGCAGCTGGCCCAATTGGGCTGTGAGTGGAGAATGCCTGGTTTGTGTCACTAGTGTGCAGTTTCAGAATGGTTCCCGAGCAGCGAATTTGTCTAAACGATTGTCCAGTTATCTTATAGGAAATTGGTCCGGAGAATGTGAAGAGACCTTGGAGAAACTGAGAGTGGCGGTGGTGAACATCAACTCCACAAGAATGGATCTCAGCGTGGCAGAGGGACTGTCCTCCTGGATTGCTTCTACCTTTTCCCTGTTTAGAATGGGTGGGGGTAGGATATATTTTTGGCATGCTGCCTTGGAGGATGCGTGTTTTGTCTGTGGTTGGTCTGCCGTTTGCGAGCACATACAAAAAAGGACAAGGTCATTATCACTCAAGCATTAGCCGCTTTGGAGTGTGGCTCCTCCCCTCAAATCTGGCTTTCTGCCTTAAAGAATACCTAATATCCACACAGCCTTTGCACCTCCAGGACTGGTTAGTCCATTGCACTCAGGAAGGTGTGTGGACAATTGTTGCACGCATAGCCTTTGCACCCCTGGGACTGGCAGTCCATTGCACTCGGGAAGGTATGTGGACAGCTTTCACATACTTGTATTGAGCACAGGATGCCAGGCTCGTGCACTGCACTTGAAGTGTAGGACATTTTCCTTCCTTCAAGGAGAGCAAGTCTGACTGCATATGGAGTCACATAGCCTTTGCACCCTTAGGACTGGTTAGTCCACTGCACACGGGAAGGTATGTGGACAATTGTTACATGCATAGCCTTTGCACCCCAGGGACTGGTTGGTCCATTGCACTCGGGAAGGTATGCAGGCAATTATGCACAGTTAACTCATCCTCGATCGGTCAACACATCATGAGGTGGGGACCTGATTGGATGAAAATACTTGTGTTGCAGAAATCAGACCTATACTCTCTCCTGCTGCTTAATTAATAAAGAGGGGGGAGATGTAGGGAGCCGCTATTCGAAGATGGCGCTGGCTTCCTGGTAGGCTGGCTGTAAACAACTCCATATTTGGCTATGATGCACGAGTATGGTAATTGGCCTTATGTCCTCAGCCTATCCCGTGGCTCCCCGTGTTCGCATTCTGGCAGGACCCAATCACAGTACGGCATGTTTGCCTGATTCCCTATATAAGCAGCTGCAGTTTAGTCCTCGGGGCCCCTCACCTCCCGCTCTCCCTTAACCAAGAGGTGCTCCAATAAAGTGTGTTCTGAGACGGATCCTCGCGTGGTGGTCGTTCTTCCTCGCTGGCCGAGGAGCTCGCCGCAAAAATGGAAATGTCTTAGAAGCCCAACATTCTCTCGGGATCAAATTGGTGCTGCCAGGAGCAATTGTGTCTCATATCAACAGAATTCTAAGTTATTTAAATGCCATATTCTCTAGGTCTATGAAGTGTTTGAAGATTACCTGTCCATCTGTCCTATGTGTCTTTAAATCTGGATAACCTAACTAACGTAACTATAGAGATGACAAGCATAGGTGACTATAACTCTATACATCTTATCTACTGAAATAACCTAAGGACTAAGGCTTTATGTAAACAAGGTAAACAGTCTATAAGCAAATGTATGGTAAAGAACAATGACTTCAAAATTGTGACAATACACAAGATATTTATAACAGAGATAGGAATATATAGTCTAATATGCAATATGACAATAATCTTAAATATATATCAATATATAGAATATCCTAAACAGAAGCAGAACATACATAAAGTATGACAGATATAAATTTGTATCTGCATCAATATACAAATATTTCAAATAAGAGTAGAAATATACATATATTATAACAAATATAGTTCTTTATTTTCATCAACATACAAATTATCTTAAACAGGAATATAAAAATAGTTTACATTTGTATCAACAGAAAAGTATTTTTTTTTTCTGTAGGCATGTCCACTCATATTTCAACCATGTTCCAATGGATGATCCCATATTGTGAGAACATGGCTAACACAAATTGTACTTGGTGGTTTATAAAAGATAAGAGGACAGGAAGTTGGAAGGGGGTAGATGGTAGGCGAGTTAAGGAGGAATATTGATAAACATGATCAAAACACTTTGTACATATGTATGCAAATCTCCAATAATTAATAAAACTTATACAATTATTATTATACATAAAGATTATATTAGCAAGGGGTATTTGTAATATTCTTAGCAACAAATGACCAATGTGAAGAAAAAAATACAAAATTCAAGAATACACAAAAAAGTGTCAAAGGTGTAGGTGGATTTTTACAGAATTCTAAATGGAGATGAGAAACCATGTTGTCTTTCAGAGGGATTTCTGATGCTATGCATGACTCCATCTCCTTCTGTATCTTCATTTCTATCTGTAACTTTATCAATTCATCTGCACCTCTATCTACTTTTAGTTTCCAACTTAAAATTCGTTGTTTACTTTGTCATACTGTAAAAGGCACATACTTCCACTGTAAACTGTACTTTGTATTTGGATGTTTTAAAAAAATTATTTCTAGGAAAATAATGAAAAAGTACAAAACGTACTCTCTCTTATGATGTTTGGCAATAGTAACAAACTGTGGCTCACATTAGCAAAATAATTGTGACTTGAAGCAGCTGATACTGTATTTTGTACTCTTTTTCAAATATTACTTTGTCCTTATGCATAATAAATTTATTTCAAATTACTTAAATATACACATATCAAGATATAGTGCTCTATTTCTTTTTTTTTTTTTTTTTTTTTTTTTTTTTCGAGACAGGGTTTCTCTGTTTAGCTTTGCGCCTTTCCTGGAACTCGCTTTGGAGACCAGGCTGGCCTCGAACTCACAGAGATCCGCCTGCCTTTGCCTCCCGAGTGCTGGGATTAAAGGCGTGGGCCACCACCGCCCGGCTATAGTGCTCTATTTCTAACTGGCTTTCAAATTGGTGCTATGTTTTATTTTCTTATAGTCCTTACTGCATTCTCAACTATCTAGATTTATATTTAATGCCTATAACTTTACTGAAAGCCTTACTGCAATGCAAAACCAAAGTAAACTATAATTTTATTCATGACTGTGATGATATTGTGTCCCCCAATATATTGTGCACCCTAATAAATTTATCTGGGGTCAGAGAACAGAACAGCCACTAGATAGATATAGAGGCCAGAAAATGGTGGCAAACACATTTTTTTGTTTGTTTGTTTTTCAAGACAGGGTTTCTCTGTGTAGTTTTGATGCCTAGAGCTCACTTTATAGACCAGGCTGGCTTCAAACTCACAGAGATCTGCCTGGCTCTGCCTCCAGAGTGCTGGGATTAAAGGTGTGTGCCACCACCACCCAGCAAGGCACACATACCTTTAATCCTACCACTCAGGAGACAGAGATCCATTTGGATCTCTGTGACTTCAAAGTCACACTGGAAATGTAGTCAGGCACGGTGAAGCACTTGAGATCTCAAATCTTGCTTGGGAAAGACACGGGCCTTTAATTCCAGGAAGTAATGGCAGGAACCAGAAAGATATATAAGGCATGAGGACCAGGAACTAGAGGATGGTAAGCTTTCAGGCTTTTAGCAGCAGTTCAGCTGTGATCCATTTGGATGAGGACTCAGAAGCTTCCAGTTTGAGGAAACAGATTTGGCTGAGATGTTGGCCAGGTGAGGTCAGCTGTGGCTTGTTCTGTCTCTCTGCTCTTTCAGAATTTACCCCAATAGCTGGCACTGAGTTTTTTATTAATAAGACTATTTAAAATTCGTGTTACATATGACAATATTAATTGATTTTTAGTGTTCCATTTTATTTGGTTTTGAAAAACTGATGTATATAAAAATAAATGTTAAATCCATGAAAAACATTTAATACTATCCTATGAGGACATTTTATAAAAATATTTTGAATTATTAAAGTAAATTTTCTATAAACTTTAATATTCATTCTGAAATGAAACTCCATTCTGCAAATATTAGATAGTGTTTAATATTAAAAAAGTAAAGTACATTCAAATTTTATTATTTTACCAAGCAATCCACATGAATGACTTTAAGTTTATTAACTTCTCTTTGCTTGAATATCTGAATCTATCTTAGGAATTGTGTCTGTTTAGTATTTATATAAGTTAAAAAATAACTTACTGTGCGAAATTTGTGAATTATAAATATTTTAATATAATTACAGAAGTTATACTATTTTTATCCAAATTACTTGGATGACAAAAATAATAAATATAAACTTGGAAAATATCCTTTTACATATTCTCATTCTATAAAGCTGTAAATATATATTTATAAAACAATCTGTATCATTCACAATGTTAAACATTGCATGTTGACAACCACCAGCTAACTATTTATAGGTCGTTTTAATCTAATTATGTAATTTCTCAGTGTTGAAATAATTCTTTGGCCTAAAATTGCAATTTCTTTTCCAAAATTTCTTTTCTGTATCACTGTCAAACATTTTCTTTAGAAATTGCTTACACTGTTGAGAGATGTAGGCTACTGACATATGTTCCTCACAGGGCAAACTTCCAGAGAAAAAAGGCAAATAGGGTTAAATAAAGTACTCTAACCCCAATTCATAATAATATACTACTCTGGTTAAAAAATACAAATTTCAGGGAAAATGTAATATCTTGAGAAATGTTGTTATAGTACTTTTTGTTAGTAATATTGTTTATTCTTGCATTACTAATCATCCAAATCTTGCTAGTTTCATTAGCCTTTTTTTTTTAATTTCCATGATTTTCTACCCGTGTTTTTTTCTTTGTAACTACTCTTTCCCTGAAATGTATCTATTTTTTTTTAAATATTCACATGTCTTATTGAAGAGAGGAAAGTTAGACTACAGAACACATTGCATCGATTGCTATATTCATGGGGTATTTCTCATACTACTTCACTGATATACCACAAACTTGAGAACATGTCTTGGAAAAGAGAATGTTCAAAGAAGAAAGCATTAATTTGACATGGATATGACCTCAAAGAATACCCTAGGGAGTCTATTCAGTTTCCCAAGGCAAGAGAAACCCCATCATTGCTTCCAGAAAGTAGACTTACTGATGATATTATGTGATTTTAATAAGGTTAATAAATTAGAAATTTTAAGCTTAGTTGCTGTGATTTTCAGCAGCTCTTCTGTAAGCATTCTGTGTGTCATACATGAAATTATGGACTGAGTACAATAATGTGGTAATCTACTGTGCACACAACAATTTTTAGTCATAGAAAATTGAGTGAAGATTTCAGCAATGATCTAAAAATACAGAGTACATTGGAGGTGTCCAGAAATGTATTGCTATCATACCAAACTAATAATTTATCTGCAAATTTAGAGCAATAGTTCTGATTCCATTCATTTATAAAAATGAAATTCTATGAGAATTTATGTGTGCACTGATATCTTAGTTAGCATTTTATTTAGGTACAAGACCGCAATCAGGCAGGTCCCTGAGTTCTAGTTTAGGCTAGCCTTGTCTACAAAGTCAATTAAAAGACAGCCAGAGCTACATAATGAGACACTGCTTCAAACAAAATAAAGGAAGGAAGGAAGGGAGGGAGGGAGGGAGGGAGGGAGAGAGAGAGAGAGAGAGAGAGAGAGAGAGAGAGAGAGAGAGAGAGAGAAAGAAAGAAAGAAAGAAAGAAAGAAAGAAAGAAAGAAAGAAAGAAAGAAAGAAAGAAAGAAAAAGGAAAAAGGCTCATTAGTTTAAAGACCTTAATGCTTTTGAAGGGACTGAAGCAGAGAATTCATACTGGCTTATGTCCCATGGCTTGCTCAGCTAATTTCCATGGTTTGATTCCAGCTACACATGTTAGAATGTCTGGAGGTTCACAGCCAACTATGATACGAACTACAGGATATGTGACAACGTCTTACAACCTCAGTGGGCACCTACAATCATACACACATACTCACACACAAAAGGAATGTGTATATGTAATAAAAATGATACATCTTTGCGATAATTTTAGTGTTTTTATTTGAAATAAGATTTAAATCAGGTTAAAGATTGGAAAATAAACAGTATGTGATATAAAATGATAACCTTTTATCTGTCACTTTTTAGTTTCTGTTCACAGTCCTAAGAAGTACTCAAAATGCAGAAAAGTGCAGTTACTGATTCTCTTTTATACACCTTGCCATAGCAACAAAATTAGTTAGCATTCCTTCTAGTTAGTCTCTTACTACATTACATCAATAATGCACTTTATTTTAACTTTAACATCAGTAGAGATTTCCTTTTGTCTCAACGAATAGAAAAAAGAATGTGAGCCCAAGAGAATGTGAGTCCTATAATACTATTTGACATGTAAAATGTACTATGACTTATTTTTCCCTTGTTTTCCCTTTATTATGGGATTATCATCATTGCTTATGTGGTAAGGGGATCTTTATCACATAGAATGTAACATGTGCAGGTATAAATCCAACTAGCTTCCCATATTATCTACAAAACACATATTTGAGGAATTTTTCAGATAATCCCAGCCGCAAAACTCATCCTTCACACTATGATACCTAATTCTGAGTAGGACAGAGTCAATATAATCTCAGTTAACTGATTTACTAAACTCTAGTATTACTTGTTAATATGGTCATTGTAGTACCTGGAATACTTGAGAATTTGAGGAGGAGCCCTTAATAAGTCCTCTTATAAAGTTACAAATAAATCTGTATATGGGTATAAATTAACCTTAAGTTTCCCTTAAAATGTCATATCTTCCGCCAGATAGTGATTGCTAATGGCTTTCATCTCAACACTTGAGAGGCAGAGGCAGGTGGATCTCTGAGCTCAAGCCCAGCCTGGTCCTCAGAGCTAGTTACAGGAAAGACAGGGCTACACAGAAAACTCTATTGTGAAAAACAAAACAGAAAGAGAAGAAAAAAGAAGGATGTTATATCATCAAATAAGCTATGTTTAGTATTAAAAACTCTGCATGTGAATTTAGGGAAGGTAAATTTCACCGTATAACTAACTGCATAGCTGTATAACTGTGCATATTGACAAACACATGCACATTAATACTATTATACATGTCAAACTTTATGTAATTATATTTAGGATGTTTACTTTTTATTATATGTTGTCTTAGTTTGTTTTCTATTAGCTTGGTAAAGAACATGATCAGAAGCTACTTAGGAAGTGAAGGGTTTACTTAATCTTACATGTTACAGTCCATTATCCAGGGAAGCCAGGCCAGGATGTCAAGGCAGAAATCTGGAGCCAGTAGCAGGGACTCTGGTAGAATACTACTTACCAGCTTGATCCCAGTAGCTTGCTAAGGCTGTTTTTTGTTTTTAACTGAAGACCACCTGTTGGGGAATATTATTTTAACTGGGCAAAGATGTATTACATTTGTTTATGCTGTATTTGTTCAATGATGTAAGGATTTGTGTTTAATTAAGTAAAGATGTTTTGCATTTGTTTCACCTTAGCTGCTTAAGGCACCTGATTGGTCTTTTAAAAAAAAGCTGAATGTCCAATAGTTAAGCAGGAGAAGGGATGGGGGGCTGGCAGGCAGAGAGAATAAATAGGAGGAGAAATCTAGGCTCAGAAAAAGAATAAGAAAAAAGAAAACAACGGAGAGAAAGAGAGGGACACACCCTGGGCCAGCCAGGCAGCCACCAGGCAGGAAGCCACAAGAAGCAGTGCAAGTAAGATAAAGAGGGAGATGAAAGTAAGAAGCCCCGAGGCAAAAGGTAGATAAAGAGAAACAGGTAATTTAAGCTAATCAAGGTAGCCAGAAACAAACCTACGCTAAGCCGAGCATTCAAAACTACTAGTAAGTTTCTCCACCATTTCAGAGTTGGTTGGTGGTCCTAAAAGATAAAGCCTGAAACTACCACCTTCCCCAAAGTTGCACTGACCACAGAATGCTGAATGAACCCTGTCATATCAATCTTTATTTAATAAAATGCCCCCACAGACTTGTCTCCAGGCCAAACTTATGGATACATTTTCTCTGTTGAGGTTTCCTCTTCCCAGATGATTCTTCCTTGTATGAATTTGACAGAAGAAACTAACAAACACAGTAGTCCACAAAAAATGTAAAAACTTTTACCTGAAAATTTAGATGCATATTTATTTATTTGTATTTTTGAGACAAGGTCTCACTCTGTAGCCCAGACTGGACTAGAACTCACTATGTAGCACATGCTGGCTTCAAACAACAGTCCTTCTACCATAGCCTCCCATAGGCTGAAAAAATGCATACATTGCATTATTCCTGGAATGGATTTATTTTGCATTAATTTTTACGTAGTTTCCCCCTTATAGGAGACACACTTCTACTAAAATATTAAATTTTATCATGGACTCCACAATCTTTAAAACTACAATTAATACTAAATGAAATATTTAAATCTGTAGTTTAGTATGTTCCCGTGTATATTTTCTGCTTCCTTTTAAACTTGTCAATTACATGGACTTATTTGATTAAGAAAATCATTATCTAATGATTCTTTTTAGTACTGACAAAATAATTTTTATTTTCTTGGGTTAGGTTTAGACTCTGTTTATGATTGACAAATTTCACCCCAATATGTCATGTTTCCAACTCTCTATATAGATATTATTACAACTCTACACCTATATTCCAACAGTTTTTCTTTAAAAGTCATTTAATTATTTTTTTATTTTTATATTAATCTTTATTATTATCATAGTATGAATTCATTACTTATCTCATTGCTGTAAAAACAAAGCTATCAATTTAATTTTAGAAAAGAACTTACTGGTCTAAAGTATATAGTCAACCATGACAGAAAAGGTAGAGCAGTAAGAAGTGGTTACAGATGCAGTCAGGAAGAAAAAAAACAAACAAACATGAAATGGTGTATTCAGCTATTTTTTTTCTCTTATTCTGTTCACGACTATATGTCATGCAATGGAACAGCTCATAGTTAAGGTATGTCTTTCCAACTTTGTTAAGAGAATCAGGAAATCCTTAAGGGAGATGTTCAAATATTTGTCCCTAGGCTATTATAGATGCTGTCAAGTTGACAATCCATATTATCTGTCATATACCAAAATGTTTTATTCTTACTGTGTCTGTGTTAGGCTAAGAGCAATTCACTTCTCTAGGATCTACATTCCAAAATAGGAATGACCAAGAGTTACATTTAAGAGTAAGATGTATTTATAAATTCAACGAATTTAATTTATTGAAGTTTTCTTTTGTGAAAGGAAATTCAAGATATAACTAAGTTCTATAGAAGTGCAGAGGACATCTGAAGTGAATAGTATGTTTGTCAGCCTGATAAAGGACCCTCCTTATTCATGATTTTTGATTTCTGTGTTTGCAGTTATAGGCAATTACAGTATGAAAACATTACCTGAAAAAGTCTATGAATAACTGACTAATAACTTTTACAATTTGTCTGATGTTGAAGTAGCATGGTGACACCTTGTACTGCCCTGGTGCATACCATTTGGGATGGGAATCTTCTCTTTCAATAATACTTTCACTCTGTATCATTATTGGTTAGTATTGCACTACATATGTTCAAGTAACTCTATTGTACATAGTGATAACCCCAAAGCAAAATGCTAATTTTATAATAGTACATTAATCTTACTGTTTTATTTTAATGTTGTTAAGACTGTCAATTTCTCATTTTTTGCTCTATATACTTTCTTATAGGCATATGTATATGTATGTGTGTATGTATATAGATAAATATTACATATATAGTTTACCAGTATAAATGGTATCAATTGATTTTATAAAATATGTCATTGGATAAGTATATCTTTAACAGATGTGTTAACAATGTGAAATGTCACTCATTTAATAATCCTGTGGCTTATAAAAATAATTTTATTTAGATATTTTATTTTCAAAGGAGATATATAACCTCTTGAAAATTTTAGAATGAGAATAATATAGAAATATGCTTTCATGTGTTTGTGCATTGGCAACTTATGAAAGGATTGGTACACAATCTTTTTGTATTAGGTGTAATCTATCAATCATCAGGCAATTTCAACACTGAAATCAGATAGGACACACATATTTGACATGCCTCAAAACTGAAATGCAGTAGAGACTATGTAAAACAACCCATAGGTTACAGATCCAGAGATGATGTATCATAGTTTTCTTCACATATTAGAGAAGGAACATCTCTGTGATCTCCGTAATTTGAAAGAAATAGTTCTCATTGTACTTCATAAAGACTACTTAAAATTTTGGGAATACTTGTTCAAGTCAGAAAATACAGATTATAAATTAAATGATTGTAGGTAGTATATATGGAATAAAATAAACCAAAAACTAATGGGAGTATTTTGAAGATTGAAAATTTTAGTGCTCTGACTTGAAAGTTCATGATTTCTTGTTGTTTCTGTGATAAATATGAAACATAAAGCTTACTCAAAATCAGAATCTGAAGAACACAATAGATTTATCAGTATAGGTATATGATAATGAATATGTGACAGGAATATGAAGCTCTTCAACTCCCTTCTGGAATTTACAATTATTTAAATACATGTAGAAACCTGTGGTAAACATCTGGCTGATATTGTACATAAGGGTAAAATATGCCAAGTTGTTTTAACATATAGATTTTTCTTTTCATTATGTAACTTGGTATTTGTTTCAAGAACATAAAATGTTTGATGGCCTACTCAAGATCCACTAGTTTTCTCACAGAACTTAAAATTTATTTAGGTTATCAACATGCCAAGATAAAGATACCAAATTTCTGATATCTTTTGGAGCTCCAGTCACAGTGTGACATAATTCTATCCAGTGAGATAGCTACGTAGGCAGAAATCTCTGGGGGAGAGAACCCATTCTTAATGAAAGGCAATGCTGTAGTAAGAATCTCTTCATCCTTTCACCTTCTGCCCTTCTGCCTGTCTAACTGGTTTGGAAGCCAGCAGGTCTTCTATGACCACTGGATACTCTTGAGCATGAAAGCCTCCACATTGTAAGAGCAGCAGAATTGAAAGTTGGAAAGATCCCGGCTCCCTGTTGGCTTTGATTGGGTTCATGTACAACCCTGAACTTCCTGCCACTGAGGATCTTTTCATGTCATAAAAATAAATCCTTCTCTGCTTAGAAAAAAATCTTTTAAGTTTGTTATTACATGTAACTCAGCATACATGGGAGCGTGACAGGAGATGTGAAATAATCTAAGTCAAGGAAGCTTTAATGTACATATGGTTTATAAACTCTCAAGTTTAAGAAAGTCCTTTTAAGTGTTGCATGTTATAAAGTTCTGAGGATGTTTGTTAAATTTTCAGAATAACACAGATGTGTTTAACACATCTGTGGTTTTAAATGGTAAGAAAACACATTCAACAATTGTTTAAATATATGAGGAAAACAGTAAAGTTCTACGTACTGAACTTTTAAATTTAGTTTATTTGATGTACATATGAGAAACAGATACTGCACAGTTAACAAAGATTAGCTGTATATCAAAGAGCAGTAAATTCCTGTTGACTCACTTAAACTTGAATATTGGTCATTGGGTAAGATTGCTGCAAAGTACGACATAGCAGAAAATAGATCAAAGTAATTTAATGTTGCAATATCAAAAACCTAACACAATTAAAATGTTATAAACACTTTGAGGGGCTTTTTAACATTGTATACATAATTGTTCATACAGCTTTTCAGAAATTCTATAGAAGCCTTTTTAGTTATTTGAAATGTTTGATAAGACTTCTCCAAGTTCTTGAGTCAGCAAACAAGAGAATGTTTTGTGAACAGAAAGTTGTTCCTAATGGGAGAAAAGAGAGCACCAGTAGTAATGCATACTATATTTTATATGGAACATGAAAACTGAACCTAACATACCTGAAAGAGAAAATTCACAATTTTTATAATATAATACATAATATGGATCAATTATAGGTTAAGAAATAGAAAAAGATGTGTTGAACTTGCTGCGTTGGTTGTGTATGAGCAAATACCTTATGTGCTAGCACATTTTAGCAAAAATTCTATCAATGAACATATTTGTTTATCCATGCAGGTAAATGTGCAATAGGATTTGATATAAGTTTTAACTGAAAGAACTTCCTTCTCGATTTTCTTTCTTTTTGACTTTTTCTGGGCAGTATATTCTATGGATAGGCACAGTTATATTAAGTTTCCTATATCTATTACATTTTCTATAATTAATTGAATTGAAATGTAATCTGAATCAAATACATTGGATGAACATTATGATTAATTTTTTCAATGAAGACCTTTTAGAGGAAGTTTATATATTTTTAATTCAAGGATAGTTTTGTAATGGTTGGCTGACATGAAGTTTTTGGGCACCCTCTCTGAAATTTAAATTTCAATAATAAAACAATGACTTCTTTGAGTTACTCTTGAAACCCTGATATTAAAAATGATTCAGTAACCTTAAAGAAATGTTATGTCTTTAAATTCTCTAGGAATAGTTCCACAGGAAAAAAAAAACACACCCCAAATAATGAACTCATTAACATGTAACAATCTGTATATGTATGTGACTTCAAATGAAAATTGTCCACATTAATGTTTAAGTGAGTCTAAAATTTGTGATGATTGCACTTATTTTTTTTTGTTGATGGTTTTTATTTTTATATTTTTAAGTTTTTATTTAAAGAGTTTCTTTCCTTTCACATACCAACCCATTCCCCCTTCCTCTTCTTCTCCCACTCCCCCCACCTAGCACCATCCCACCCCCATCCCCTCCTCATAGAGAGTAAGGCATCCCTTGGTTAGTGAACACAGGCTGTTATACCATGTTAGGGCTAGACCTAGGCCCTCCCTCCTGCATCAAGGCTGAGTAAGGCATTACACCATTAGGAATGGAGACTAAAAAGCCAGTTTGTGTACCAGGGTAAGTCCTGGTCCCATTGCCAGGGGACCCACAAACACATCTAGCCATGCAACTTTCACCCACATTCAGAGGGCCTAGTTCAGTCCCAGGCATGCTCCACAGTTGTCAATCCAGAGTCCAATTAAGTCTTTTTAAAATGACGGTAGGGTCCTGGATGAGGGGTGGCAAAGGTAGATAAGTTTATTTAGAAGAGTAATAAAAATGATTTGTTTTTTAAAAACACTGGCAAAGTTTGAAGACTAATATAATTTGAAGCAATAACACCATTCTTTGTTTTTTTTTGAGAGAGAATATATATTTTATAGGAAAACAACTCATAGTAATAGGTTTTATTCATTGAAAATGTTATGAGACAGGAAGAATATATTTAATTGAAACTTACACGATTCCCCCCAATTCACATTTGAAAATTATCATAAGTATTTTATTTTATTTTAATTTTTTTACTAAATAAGTCAATTGGAACTTTCAGATATTTCTAATGTGTCTTCATTTTCATCATTTTAGAGTTTTAATAAGTAAGTGTTAATGTACAAGTGTAAGAAGTACTACACTGAAGTTGCAATAACATGAATGAAATAAATAAATGGGAATTGTCATATACTAAACTATGTTTTCTGAAAATGAAAGAATCAGTTTTTGTTAATTTTCTTTGCCCTATTGGTCAGTGAAAAGGATACATAGACTGGAATTCAAAGATCATGTCTTTTGATAGTTACGTGTATGTGGTAGAAGACTCTATCCTGGTGGAAAAGTCTGTGAGTTTTAGGAAAAGTTCTATGGAGTGAGCCTAGCAAAGAAACAGAGAGCACAAGCAAGGGCAAGGTTCTAAAAGGTTACACACTACTACATCAAGGGAGATGGTTTTTAATTTAGCAGCAAGGAGTAACTTGAAAGGACTGGTGTCAATGAAAATTGTTAAGGTCCCTCTCAAGAGGTTGGTGTCTTTTGTGTGAACCATAGGACATTTATCTGGGAGGACACTAGTTTGGGAAATTGCCTAGTAGACCTTTGAAAGAGTGTAGAGTCTGCAGGAACTTAAAGGTGTCTCTATGGTATGTGTCGATCGATAAGGCACAGAGGGCCTGTCAAGCCTTTTGTGATCCTGCTGTGAGAAAAGAAAAAGCTAAGGTCACAGTTATCAGTATATAAAGAAGCCCACACTGTAGATCTGAAGGGGCTTGTTCCAGAAGAGCTGAGAAAAGATATTATTAACAAAATCTTTAAAACGCTAATCATAAAAGTAAAAATTAGCAGAATTGAGTATTTTACATTCATTATCTCTATTTCACAGAAAGATGCCATGAGTAAAATAAGGAGAAGACAGGCTATATGTTGAAAAATGTTCGTAATTCTCATCATAAACAAAAATAAATATAAAAATATTACAAGGAATTAGCAGAAATTTATCAATAAGAAAAACCAAGGGCCAGAGAGGTGGCCTAGTGATAAAACTGCTTCTTTGAAAGACTGATGACCTGAGTTCAAACCCCTGAGCCTATAGTAGAGGGGACATCTGCCTCCTGAAGGTAGTCTTCTGGCCTACAAACATTCACTATGACACATGCATGACCACATTACACACAATAATATGTTTTTTAAATCAACCTATAATATCATTTAAAAGAAAAACACTTACTCTTATAAATGCTATAGTTTTTAAGTCAATGCCAGTAGGTAAGTAAGCTTATAAAAATGAGATGGCAAAAATGGACATGAAACATATGAGAGTATGTGTTTAATTGACTAGTGAAGTTAAAGTGCAGATCAAGTGTTAGGGAGAAAAGGTTAAGAGAAGTAATTCATTCCCTAGTAGACATTGAGATGAATTGTATGATTAACATGAGATTCAAAAATCATAAAGAAATACTCAAACTGGGTGGTGGTGGCGCACACTTTTAATCCCAGCACATGGGAGGCAGAGGCAGGCAGATCTCTGTGAGTTCAAGACCAGCCTGTTCAACAAAGTGAGTTCCAGGAAAGTCTCAAAACTACACAGAGAAACCCTGTCTTGAAAAACCAAAAAAAAGAAAAGAAAAGAAAGAAAGAAAGAAAGAAAGAAAGAAAGAAAGAAAGAAAGAAAGAAAGAAAGACTCAAGTTCTCAAGATAAAACTTTATGTGAGATTCAGATTAAGTTTTAATAGCAAGTGATACTTGACTGTTCCATTGATGCATCCATTAACATCTTCATTTTGAATGACATTTTGTTCATAATGTTATAAATGAATAAAAGCACACTGTTGAATTGGTACTCCAGCAACATGATAAAGATTAAGTTGTATAAGGAGATATTTAATATCCAAGTGGAATTGCATTTTGAGATGGTTTTGGAAAACTGGCCATTAGAATTGTGTATACTTATTGTCATTGCATGATATTTTCACTATTTATGTTGCTTAAAAATGAAACAAGAATTATACATGAAATTGCTAATAGTAAATATTTCAATTATAGGTTTATATAGATTTATTCTTTATTTTGAAGTTTTGTTCTATTTTCTATTTAGTATTTCAAGTATATGAAATAATGTTCAAAAGATCTGTTTTTGGAATTTAATGTTCATAGGAACTGAGAATCTCATTTTACAAAATTGAAAGACAATGTGTCATGGTTATTCTTGGCTGTTAACTTGACTATATCTGGGATTAACTAAAAATACAAGGAGCTGGGCCCACCAGTTTAGGATTTTAAGCTCATTGGATTATTTGAAGTAGGAAAACCCACCTAGAATCCAGATCACTTGTTGTGGAAAAAAAACAGCTTTAATCAGTATAATTTGATATTAGAAGACCCATACTAAATCTGGGACACATCTACTAGTGGAAGTCAATATAAAATACAAGGAAGAAAATCACTTATGCTCTTTATTTGTTTTCCCTAGCTCTTGATGAACTGGCAATAGAGTCTATTTCTCTAATATTCCAACAATATATTGAAGACTATCTAAAAAATAGATACTCATGGACTGAGCAACAACTGGATTCTCAGATTTTCTATTAGGATTCAGCCATAGTAGAACTAATTGAATGATAGCTCTACTAGCTGGTTTTTGCATCACCTTGATACAAGCTAGAGTCATCACAGAGGAAGGACTCTCAACTGAGGAAATGTATCCATGATATCCAGTGGTAAGTCATTTTCTCTATTAGTGAACAATGTGGGATGGCCCAGCCCATAGTGGGTGTTGCCATTCCTGGGCTGCTGGTCTTGGCTTCTATAAGAAAGCATGCTGAGCAAGCCAGAGGGAGCAAGCTATAAAGCATCACCCCTCCTTGGCCTCTGCATCAGCTCCTGCCTACAGGATTTGGCCTTGTTTGAGTTACTATCCTGACTTCCTTCTCTGTTGAAAAATGCTGTGGAAGTATAATCCAAATAATCCGTTTCTTCACCAGTGTGATTTGTGGTCATGGTGTTTTGTCACAGCAATAGAAAGCTTCATATAATACCCTTTAAGCCACTCTAATAAAACCCATACATACACATGTCTGTTGTGGGACGGTCTGTATGTCAAATTGCTCTGATTGGTCAATAAATAAAACACTGATTGGCCAGTGGCCAGGCAGGAAGTATAGGTGGGACTAACAGGGAGGAGAATTGAGAGAATAGGAAGATGGAGAGAGAGACACTGCCAGCTGCAGCCATGGCAAGCAGCATGTAAAGATGCTGGTAAGCCACGAGCCACGTGGCAAGGTGCAGATTTATAGAAATGGATTAATTTAAGCTATAAAAACAGTTAGCAAGAAGCCTGCCACGGCCATACAGTTTGTATGCAAAATAAGTCTCTGTGTTTACTTGGTTGGGTCTGAGTGGCTGTGGGACTGGCAAAGATTTGTCCTGACTGTGGGCAAGGCAGGAAAACTCTAGCTACACATGTCTATGTGTGCAGGTGAAAATGCATATATATAATTTCAGTATGTTATCCTTAAACTTCTGCCTACTGGGTAAGAAGAGAATTGCAGATGCATTTAATGCAGTGTTAGGCTTTTCATTTTTTATTTTAAATATGATTTATATAAAGGCTATAATAAGAATAGATTTTCCAAAGGCCTAGGAGAGAAAGATGCCAGAGTAGTTAAGAAAAACTTACTTAGTCTGGGTGAGAAACAATGGTCACTTTGTTAACAAAAAATATTGGAGAGTATAAGAATGAGATTTGGGATATATTTTGAAGATCAACAGAGTTGCTTTGTAGATGAAGTGAATTTGGTAAGAGAACTATTTTGCCAACTATTTTGAATTAAAGGCTTGAATGAATACTACCGATACCATTTCCTCAGGTTAGAAATTCCATTTGGCAGAGGAAGTTTGAGAGAAAAATCAAAATTTTTCTTTTAGATATGTTAAATGGGAAATGAATGGTATATATAACTGAAGAATTGGAGTGTGCAGTTGTATTCATGTTGTGGATTTTAAGACAAATTTCTAGGCTGAAAATATAAATTTGGAAGCCATGGCTCTAGGATTTTTTTTAGGTCATGGAGTCACTTGTGTAACTATAGTCAAATTATGTCCTAGAACTTTGGCGTTAAGTATTTAAATACTTAGGAAAGCTAATAAAAAGGAACATAAATATAAAACCATGAGAAAAGAGAAATAAATATTAACTCAAGTTCAGAATGTTACAGATAATTTATAAATGATAGTAAGACATCATAATGAGCTCTCTATAAAACCATATAATTGTTATTCCTTCAAGTTTAATAAATGGAAAATTCAGTTTATCAACTTGTAAATTTATTTGTAAGTCAGATTTTAAAAACATGAATATAAAAGGACACAAAGATCACAGAAAACCTTTCAAACAATTGTTCCATATTTGGACAATAATGATATGTTTTATAATGGCATCCATTGAAAAAGGGAAATAAGTAAGTAATTGGTAACTACCTTGACTTTGTACAAAACTAAAATAAAATTGGAAAGTGTCAGAGAGTAAAAGGAAAGAGTAGATGGCAGAATTGGTCATTAAAGTCAACATTTCTTTGTGATTATACACTTTTGTAAATTTGAATATAATGAGAAAAAGTTACTTCATTAAAAACTGAAAAAAAAGAATTGCAAAAATAACACCACAGAATACTAGTTAGCTTATTAAAAATATGTTATTTAGTGACTTAGAATCCAAACTTGGAAACCAGAGGTAGGAGGCATTTCCTTTGAGCAGATAGCTATTAGAAATACATTTAAAGAATTCTGTAAACAACTATATGACTCAGAAAATAATGAACATCTAAAATTGATTTATTTTTCACTTTCTTATTCTATGGCCACCTGCCTCTGTACAGAAAATTATTTAGGTTCAAAACCAAGTCATCCACAGGAAATTATCAAAGACTGAAATAGAGAAGCCTCTTTCTAAATATCATGTCATTCTGACTAATATGTTCTCAAAATCTGAAGAAGCTCTAAGAAGCTGACAGATTTGAAAAGATCATGCCATTGATGTCATCAGTTTATTTTTCACTCGATCTTATAAGAGGTTTCCAAGTCACTTCAGCATTCAAAATGTCAGGTGATTCAGTCTCCTAAGAAATTATGATTTATTTTGTTAATATAGTGTATATATATATATATATATATATATATATATATATATGGATAGATAGATATAGATACATATATAGTATTATATATATAGTTAATGCTATATATATATATATTATGTTTCTATGTATCTGTGTGTCAAGATAATCTGTGACATATGTCTTTACAATTCATATAAAAGACTTCAATTTCAGAGATTTAAAAGTTACATATGTGGTATTAGGGTGTATCATAAGATTCTGCATTAAGAAAAATGATTAAATGATAATTTTATGTAAACACATAAGAATATATTTAGATTAGAAAATCGTAATAAACATCAAATTATAGAAGGCTAAGGCAGAGGATTTGAAGTTGTATTGTAAAACCAATTATTTAGTAGGCTGAGACATGAGTACAAGTTCAAGGCAAGCCTGGGCAACATAGTGATATACTGTCTCCAAAGAAAAATTAATAATAAGAACATTAATAAAAGTTCCATTATTGTTTACTTCCTTATTATGTATAAAACTCTTAATTTGATCACGAGTATAATGAAAAATAAATACTATGGACAATTAATGTTGCTTTTAAACCCTTAACAAAGTTCTAGGACTTATTTGACTATAGTTACACAAGTTACAAAAAGCAAGTTGGGGAGGGAAGGGTTTATTTTTTTTATACTTTCACATTGCTGATCATCGCTGAAGGGAGTCAGGACAGGTACTCAAACAGGGCAGTTCGACTCCTGGAGTCAAGAGCTTACTTAGAAGCCATGGCAGCAAGCTGATTATTTGCTGCCTTCAAATGGCTTGCTCCCTGCTGCCTTATAGAATCCAGGACCACCAGCTCAGTGATAGCAAAACCCACAATGGGCTTGGCCTTCCCCCATCAAACACTAATTGAGAAAATGCCTTATACCTGGATGATCCACCTGCAGGCTGTTTTCTGTCCTCTGTGGTTTGCTTAGTGCCTACACAGTGTTGACTGTTGCTTCATCACAGTAACACTCCTCCTGCTCATGGACTGAGATGAACTAATATTTTTAAAAGATTTTATAGTCTCCTCCTTATTTCCAGGTTCTGACCTCCTCAAATAAGCATGTCCTCCAGAGTCGTTTTCAGACTGTGGAATTGCTTCTAACCTCTCAGCATGTAGTAAATTAGTTTTAATATTAATTTCTTAGAATATGTTAATTCTAATAGTGTTTTCACTCTTGCTATAAACTAGTAAAACATGAGCAAATGGTGAGAATAAAATGATAGTTGCTTTATAAAGTATTTTTCTACACAATGTAGATTTATGGAGAGTAGAACTTGTAAAATAGCTAAGTAATCATTTAATCTGTACTAGTTATTTTATAGGTAAGAAGAAAATGAGATCAAGACTATTTAAGAAAATCTCTGAAATCACCCACTGTGTTCATTGATTATAAGATTGGGATCCAGAATCCTAACAGGAAGCTTTGGACAATGTAACATGGGTAACAGAAATGCGAGCTTTTGCCCAAGTTACATAATCCAAAACTGTAAACTCTTAGAGATTTAAACAAACTGGTTCAATTCTTTCAAAAACCACTTTTATAATTATAGGAAAATTGATATATTTCTTTCATTTTTATATACACTTGTTTACTTATATATGTGTATATGTATTTGTTCATGTGTGCCACAAAAAGTGTGTGGAGAACTTGATCAATAAATACTCTTCTTTTAACATGTGGGTTCCAGAGTTTGAACTCAGGTCATGAGGCTTTGCAGCAAATATTTTTACACCAGAGTCATTCTGACAGCCTCTAGAAAGTAATTTTAAACTAGAAGTACTAAGTCTGAATCTTCATGTAAAACATTTCAATACTTATTACTAAACTTTATTCTTCATACATGAGTTTACTGTTTCCATAGGAAACGGTAGGAAGTACAAAATGAAAGCTTGATTTATTCGTAGCTATTGGAATATACTACAGTGAATTGAAGGAAGTCTTTTAATGGACTCAATTCTTTCCTTAGTTTTGGAAAAGCTGAATCTGTATTTGGTCACTTTTCAGGTAAAATAGGGTTAATAAATATACTGAATCATAGACTAAAAATAATTTACATTCTTGAGATTATCTGATATTTTGTTAAAGACCTTATTTTTCTGAGAAATCTCATTGCCCACCATACTCTGAGATCAGACAATAGCTTTTAAACATAATAGTGAGGAATTAACCACTTATGGAAGATCAAAGAATTAAATTAATGAAAAGAATTTAAAAGGAGCATGATAAAATGAGATTTCAAGCTACATGCTGCCTAGTATTTAAAGTCTTTGAGAGAAAATATGTTGTTAATGACCTATGTGATTTGCTTAAAGTTTTAAGAGAAATAAAACTCTCCTGTGAATTATGATCTTGAGAACTTCATTTGAGAAAAAGCAATGCATATTTGAGAGAGATTATTTTAGAATTAACTTCATGGAAATGTTTTTCTTTCAGTTTACAAATAGAAAGTAGTTTTCTTAAACCAGCCTAATGAGAACAAACAATATTGAAGATCTTTGTTAACATTTCCAGACCATCCAGAAGACTGATTGCAAGAAAAAACTACAAGAAACTACAGTTAACCTGTCACACCCTCACACCATATTTTAAAAATTATCTTAAGAACTTCATATGTGCATGTATTAAATACATCTCCAGTATTTACCCTTCCAAATCCGCCCATACCATTTGTCTCCCCAAAACAACCACCTTAGCCCCCCCCTATTTTTCTGGCTGTCCAGTTATTAATACCTTTGTGGGGCTATTCACTTGAACATGGGAAACCTATCACTGACCATTCTCAATAAAGAATGATTCTCTATCCTTGAGCATCTATCAAAGAACAAATCTCTTCAGTGAGGGATGTGGATTGAAGAACATTCACCCCATTTATGTCAGGATTTGGGGTGGTTTGATTTGGTATGGGTCTTCTGCAGTTTATTTCAGCTGCTGTGTTCATGATTACAATATCCTTCATAATAAAGAGGTCAGCATTTCACAGCACTCTTCCTTTCCCCTCAGCTCCTATATTCTTTCTGACTCTTTTTTCGTAATATTCTCTGATCCTTGGTAGATGTGGGGTTTATACAGTTGTACCACAAAGAACTGGACACTCAATCTCTTAATTTCAATACTTTGGCCACATATACACCACACCATGAACTGTTGTTCACTTCAAGAACAGCTTTGCAGATCAAAGTTGAAAATAGCCCACATCTATGGGTAAAACATAAATATATACAAGACAATCTGACATTTAGCATACAGAATGACCATTTAGCAAAACAATAGTAGCAGCTCATACTCCGGAGCCTAGAACTTTCAAAGCCAGGAACTCCCATTTAATTCTTTAACCCATAGCCTTTCTCATTCTTTGGAGGAGCTGATCTCTGGACTCTCTCCCAGTAGCCATTAATCACTAGCACATCTTCATCTACTAATAAGTATGAAGATTTTTCTGTTCATTCTCCTTTGGATCTGATTAAAACAATATTGTGCATCTAACCCACATTTTCCTCATCCACTTATCTGTTGATAAGTCAAGGTTTGTCCTGTTCTTAGCAATTATGAACAGACAAGTAATGAACAAGTTTCTCTATAGTAATATGATATAATGTCCAGTGATATATGCCAAGTGCTATAACAGGGTCATATGACAGTCCTTTTTCTGTGTTTTTCTTTTTTTTTAATTAAGAGATTTCTATTACTAAGAAATGTTCTATTCATTTTACATACCAATCACAAATCCCCCTCTCCTCCCTCCTCCCACAACCCAGCCCCCCCCCCCCCCCCGCCAAAGCCATTCCCACCTCCTCCAAGGCAAAGTCTCCCACAACGAGTCAGCAGAGCCTGGTACATTCAGTTGAGGCAGGTCCAAGCCCCTCCTCCCTGCACCAAGGCTGTGCAAGGTGTTCCACCATAGGCTCTGGGCTCCAAAAAGCCGGCTCATGCACCAGGGATAGATCATGATCCACTGCCTGGCAACCTGTGTTTTTCATTTGCTTGTGTTTTAGAAATGTTCAGACTGATTTCTTAATTGCATAAACCTGTATAAACTCCCACCAATAATGATGAGTTTCTCCTTAAGACATTAGTGTCAACATCCATTGTCATTTGTATTCCCAGTGATGACATTCTGACTCAGATGAAATTTAATCTTCAAGTAGTTTTAATTTGCATTTACCTGATTCTGAAGGATCTTGAGAACATTTTCAAATGTTCTAGTTATTTGAATTTTCTTTTGAGAAGTTTCTATTCAGTTCTATAGCCTATTATCCTTTCTTTCCTTTTTTGCATTTTCAATTATTTTTGAGATTGTAATTTAATTATGATGTTTCTGCTTCTCTTTCCTCAAACATTTTTCATGTATCCCTCCCCACTCTTCTTCATGTTCATGGCCTAATTTTTCATTAATTGTCATTGCACACATATATGTGTTTATATATACATATAAATTCCTAAATATAATGTATTGATTAAATATAATATTATGTGTATGCATGTTTTCAGGGCAGACTCTTTGTCTTGGGACAACCAATTGGTGCTCTCTTCTCTAGGAAGGACCACAACTCCTGCTCCCAGCTTTACTCAGTTGTCTGTAGTTCTTTGTATAGGGTTGAAGCCTCTTGGACTTTTCTTCCTTCAATTTGACATGTCCATAGTTATCATCCTTGTTCAACTCATGTTTGGCAATCATGTTCGTGAGACTTTACAGGTATAGTGTCTGTTGTTACTAGGAGACATAATCGTAAAGAAAAATCCCTGATCTTCTAGTTTTCACAGTTTTTGTACTCTCTCTTCAGTAATACCCTCTGAGCCTTATATGTGGGGAGTGTATTGTAGATGTATCCGTTGAGATGGGGCTCAAACAATTGTGCATTTTGTTTTATTGTGTTTTTTGTAGTGGTCTCCAACTGATGCAAAAAGTAGTTTATTTGATGAGCAATGAATACTACACTTATTTGTGAATACGACAAATATTTATAGATTGTTATTAGGGATCATGCTGGTTTAGTCAATTGGTGGTTGTATGTAGCTAGAGTTTTCCTACCTGACCCACAGTCAGGACAGATCTCTGTCACCTGCCAGTCCCACAGCTGCTCAGACCCAACCAAGTAAACACAGAAACTTATATTGCATACAAACTGTATGGCCATGGCAGGCTTCTTGCTAATTGTTCTTATATCTTAAATTAATCCATTTCTATAAATCTATACCTTGCCACGTGGCTCGTGGCTTACCAGCATCTTCACATGCTACTTGCCATGGCTGCAGCTGGCAGTGTCTCTCTCTCCATCTTCCTATTCTCTCAATTCTCCTCCCTGTTAGTCCCACCTATACTTCCTGCCTGGCCACTGGCCAATCAGTGTTTTATTTATTGACCAATCAGAGCAATTTAACATACAGACCATCCCACAGCAGTTGTAGATTCTCATTCAACTGACTTTCCATGAGAGGCTTTGCTTTTTTAAGGAGGGAATGTGGTGTGTATTGGGGGAGTGTAGTGGTGGTAGGAGGGAAAAGGGGAACATGTGATTGGTATGGAAAATGAATAAAAAAATTCTTAAGGAAAAATAACTATTCTTTCACTGGCAATGAATAACTAGGTAGGTTTACAGTATATATGAATGTCTTTAAAAAGCCACAAAGAGCCGGACAGTGGTGGCGCATGCCTTTAATCCCAGCACTTGGGAGGCAGAGGCAGGTGGATCTCTGTGAGTTCGAGGCCATCCTGGTCTCCAAAGCGAGTTCCAGGAAAGGTGCAAAGCTACACAGAGAAACCCTGTCTCAAAAAACCAAAAAAAAAAAAAAAAAAAAAGCCACAAAGAATCATATTATTAACAATTTTCCAAATATATAATCTATACAATTCAGTGTATAAATATGCATAAACAGTTTTAAAGAACTTTTCTCACTTGGGCTGAAGGTGTTACTTCCTAGAGCCAAAGACCACTAAAAAAAATCCCCAATATTAGGCATGAAAAACATTGTTTTGAGTTGTTGGCCAGGACTGTCTAAAAACTCCCAAAACAGATAGCCTACTTTTATTATCCTTAATTACCCTCCAGCAATGGAAGGTAAGTCTCTATTTCTGAATAAACAATGCGCTTAAGAAACAGAGCACAGTGATTGATGAGATGGTAATAACTTGAATACCATAAACCATTTTTTAAATTGGGTTGCTTATTTACTTAATGTTTAGGGTTACTTTTTAGTTGAGAGCTTTTTACATCACTCTTCTGTCAGATTAATCATGGATGAAAATTTTCTTCCATTCTATGGGCTACCTACTCTTTCTTATCTCATTTTTCTTTTCTTTACAGAAGCTTTCTTGTTTTATGAGATCCTTTTGATGGGTGACTTATTTCCTGTCATTGAAGTTCTTTCCTTTGTCTATAAGTTGAAACATGCTCCCCCGTATTTTCCTTCAGGTGATTCAGAGTATCAGATTTTATGATGCAGTCTTGATCTATTTGAAAGTGAGTTTCAAGTACAGTGAGAAATAAAGATCTAGTGTCCCTTTTCTACATGTTGAAATACATTTGTACAAGAATAGTTGATAAGGTTGTTGTCTTTTTCTTAACAATTTATATTTTTGACACTTTTGTCAAAACTCATGAAACTGTATAGTACACACTTCTATCTGGGTCAATAATTTTGCTCCCTGTGTCTATTTTTGTGAGAATCCCATGCTGTGTTTATTACTATGTCTCTGTTATATAACTTGAAATTTGTTATGGCTATACCTCCCACAGTATTCTTTTTGTTCAAAAGTTTTTTTTCACTATTCTTAGTTTTTTTTTAAGTTTCCATATAAGTTTTGGGATAGATTTATCTATGTCTGTGAAAAATGGTGTTAGAATTATTCTTGAGATTACCTTGAATTTGTAGGTTACCTTTGCTGGGAAAGACATTACACAATGTCAATTATCCAATCCACGAGTGTTAGAGGTCTTTACACCTTCTAGTATCTTTCTCATTTTTTTTCTTCACTGTCTTAATTTTTTTTACAGTAGAGAACTTTCATTTCTTTAGTAGAGTGATCCAGATCTTGGAATCATTTGCATGTTTGTAATTAGAAGTGGGCAAGTTGAGTCACCATATATTTTTCTTACCTCTCCATTTCTGAGCTATTTAGTTCATAAGAAACTGGCGTTAGCAGGCAAAGCTGGAGGATAAAGGTATGTGTGTGAATAAGTGTTAAGTAGGGCAGTTACTGATCTTGCTAAAGTCAACATTAATAAAGTACTTGATAAAGTTCAATTGGAGGAGAGTATATAATTATATACAGCACAAATTTTCAAAAACTGGCAGAAAGAGTTAGGAGAGTATACACAGACAGGAACAAAGTAAAGAAAATTTCCAACTGGAAATATTTGACCAAGACAAAATTTCAACTCTAATAAACATGCTCTTTTGACATAGCATATAACATCCACTGTTTCTGAACGATTTTGTACATCTTTATCTTGATTATGCTCAACACTATGTTTTCCTTTTCCTCCATTAGACTTCCTTATGTTTTCAACAGACTTTTACTTAACTTCTGAAAAGGCTCTTGTAATTATACTTATGTTTTTGTCAGTTGTTGGTAACTATACCCAATTTCTTATTATCTGCTATCTCAAAAACAAACAATAAGAAAGAGGTCTACTATTCAGTTCACATCAGAAAGATGAAAAGCTATATTCCCATTTACTATCACAATGTTTATTAAAATTTCCTGAAAAGCCATTGATGTTCTAGATGTCCAAGATTTATGCAAGTGTTGCAATGTATTTCCAAAAAGAGTATTTCAGTTTAATTAGAATACAATTACTTTTTAAAATTAGTATGGAGAGTGACATTAGATACTCTCCTTCCTCTTGTGCAATTTCATCCAAAGGTACAAAATTTACAGCCAGATGAGGTACACATAGCTGTAATCATGACATTTGGGAGGTGGGTATCAAAAGTTTGAATTACTTCCATGTTACAAAGTGAGTTTCAAGCCATCCTCAATTATAGTATATGTGGTATTAGACTCTCTCTTAAAATACAAACTAAACTAACATTTGATATTATTGTTTTGCAATTTTATCTTCCTAATTCAAAATGGAGATAGGAATTCATATAAGTGCATATAGTGATGATTATAATAATATATAAATAACTTGAAATGCCATGATTTGAATTTAAAATTCTGTAATAACTATGAATAATATTTTGAATTGTCTTTTTTCAATTAGCCAATTAATATCTGGCTATCCTCTAGGAAGTTACATAAACATATCATTAAGGTACCATATTTGTTCATTTTGTACTTAGTGTTTCTGTTTCAGGCCCTGTCTCAGTGATTTTGTTGTGCTTATTTCATTTGGAAACCTTTATCATGTTTTTAGATAAAAATATATACATTATCCTAATCTAATTAAAAATTATAATTTTATTTTGATTGTGTATATCTTTTATTTGGAAGCCTTGATAGTCAGAGGTTGCAGTCTATCATGACCTGGCAGCTCTCCCCAAAGCTCAGCAAAGTGAAGGACTCTCTCCCCAGCCAGATTTCCTGCTCTCTAAGTTCCCTTATCTGGAGAATGTCTCTAAGCCCAGAGGACTAACCTTATGTGAAAGTTGATTTTAAGTCTGGATGCCTGATTTATCTCTAGCATTTCTCTTGGCACAGTTTCCTGCTAGAAGCCTTTCCCTACTGCACTTATATTAACTAAGCCTTATACTAGGAGCTTCACTATAGAATCCTACTGTCACATACAAACTTATGACAGGAGCATGTCACTTAATGCAAATTAGGGGTTGTGACCAGGCTTTTCAATCTATATATTTCCTCTACTCTGGAATAAGGATGAGCTGATTCACTAAAGCCGCATCCCAGAGGGCTGTCTTCATCATATCCATAGACATCTGAACCCTGTTCCCCATGTCTACTCCCTCCAACCTCATGGACCAATGGGCAAATGATCCTAAGGAAGAGGGAGAACCACAATTTTTCTGGGGTGGTATCTCACTAGACTAGAAAGCATGGTGTTGATACAGCCTTATGAGTTCAGGGACTATAGCCATGATCAATTAAATCTGGTGATTATTTTCATTTTAAATGAATAAAAAAGAGCTATAAGTTTTAAATAAGTATTACTATTGAAGTGGGCATGAAATCAGTGATCAATTTCTTATAATTAGATACTGTGTTCTAGGTGTTATACTATATGTGAATATACATAACAAATATGTTTTAACTTAAATTGTCTTAAAAATAGCATTATATGATAGATATCGATATTCACATTATATAAATGATAACTTAAAGCATGGGGAGATGATTATAAGTTCAAAATTAGATTTTAAGTGATTAAACAAGAATCAATATATTCTTATTCAGAACTATAGACATAGGTCAAAATACCAGTGAAAAAGTAAGAAACTACAATTAAAAACTTAGGTAGGACCAGTCATTAGTTGGCCACTACCACAATTTCTCTGACACCTTAGCCCAGCATATCTTGTAGGGAGGAAAAATTGTAAGTCAAAGCTTTTATGGCTGAGTTGGTGTCCTAATCCCTTTACTGGATATCTTGCCTGATTACAATAGATGACCAATTCAGGAACTATATTCCCCATTCCTAGGAGTGTTAGATAGGGTCACCCATATAGATTCTTGGGAGCTTCCATTTCACCAGGTTTCTAGCATATCCCTGAGATGTGCCCCAATTCCAGTTTTCTCTTCCAGTACTCGCTCCATCCATCCATCTCCCACTTGATCCCTTCTATTGCCATGTACAACCCTGACCCCATACAACCACTCCACCTGCAATGTTTATTCTATTCCCCCTTCCCATGGAGGTTCATGCATCCCTTCTTGAGCTCTTATTGTTACTTAGCTTCATAGGTCTGTGGATTGCAGCATGGTTATTCTTTACTCTATAGCTTACATCCACTTATAAGTGAGTATAGACCATGTTTCTCTGTCTGGTTCTGGGTTATCTCACTCAAGATATTTTCTTTTATCTAGTATCTATTTTCCTGCAAATTTAATAACATTATTTTTTACAGCTGTAGAATACTCCATTGTGTAAACATGCCACATTGTCTTCATCCATTCTTCATTTGGTGGATATCTAGGTTATTTTCAATTTCTTGCTATTATGAAAAAAGCTGCTATGACCATAGTTAAGCAACTATCCTTGTAGTAAGATATAGCGTGTCTTGGGTGCCCAGGAGTGGCATAGCTGGGTCTTGAGGTAGATTGATTCTCAAGTTCCTGAAAAATCAGCATATTGTTTTCCAAAGTGGCTGTACACATCTGTATTCTCACCAGCAATGGAGGAGTGTTTCCCTTGTTCCACATCCTTACCAGCATTAATTGTCCCTTGCATTTTTGAGATTTGCCATTCTGACAGGTGTAAGTTTGAATCTCAGAGTTATTTTTATTTGAATTTCTCTGATGGCTATGGAAGTTGAACATATTTTTAATGTTTCTCAGCCATTTGAGATTCCTCTTTTGAGAATTCTCCATTTAGATCTGTATCTTATTTTTAATTGGATTATTTGGTTTGTTAATGTGTAGTTTCTTAGTGCCTATGCTACTGGTGTTCTTTTCAGGATGTTGTCTCCTATGCCAGTATATCCAATGCTATTTCCCACTATCTCTTCTTTTTGGTTCGGTCTATAGGTTTTATGATGAGGTCTTTGATCCACTTGACATTGAGTTTTGTATAGGGTTATAGATGTGAATCCAGCATTAGATCTGACCCATACTGTGAGAAGGAGCCCACCCCTGACACTGCCTGGGGGGGAGGGGCGGGTAGTACCCAGAGACTGGATAGTCCAGAGACATAGGATAGAGCTAAACATGACTGGCAAAAAAATCAATGAAATTGATTCCTGATGATATTCTGGTATTCTCATAGATCGGTGACTACCTAGCCCAATTGTCATCAGAGAAGATTCATCTAGCAACCAAAGGAAACAGATGCAGAGATCCATAGCCAAACATTAGGCAGAACTCAAGGAAGCCCGTGGAAGAGCGGGAGAAAGGAGTGTAGGAACCATAGCGGTCATGAACACCACAAGAATAACACACAGAATCAACTAACCTGGACTCATAGGGGCCAACAGAGACAGAATCAACCACCAGGGAGCCTGCATGGGAATGATCTCAACCTTCTGCACATATGCTACAGTTACATAGCTTGGTCTTCTTGTAGGTTTCCAAAAAATGGGAGCAGGGGTGTTTCTGACCCTTGTGCCTGCCTTTTGGACACTATTACTCATACTGGGGTTCATTGTCCAGCCTATATATCAGAGCAGTGCCTAGTCTCATTGCACCTTTATATGTAATGGTTGCTTGATATCCATGGGAGGTTTGTCCTTTTCTAGAGAGAAACAGAGGAGGAGTAGGTGGGAGAGGTAGAGAAGAAGTGTGGGGGGGGAACTAGGAGGAGAGGAGATTCTGAAACTGGTTGCAGAGCAAAAAAAAAATAATAAAATAAAGATCAAAATACATTGAATACATGTATGAGAATTTTGGTGGAATAAATATTAAAAAGAGACATAGGTAGAAAGACAGAGTATATTCACATATAGTGGCATTATCTGCAATACCAACACTTGGGACTTGAGATCAGAGTATCACAAGTGAAGTGTCACTTAGCATATCAAGCACACTACAGGGCAGGCCCAATGCACAAGAATAGTTGTACAATAAATATGTAATTCTCTCGGGATACTTTATAGGCTTTGTTTTTGCTTTATTTTGTCACATTGATTGTTTTGAATTTTGTTTCTTGTGTTTTTATTGTTATTTGAGAAAAAATATAAAATTTATTGGTTAGAGAGCATATGGTTGCAGTTGGAAGAGGGGAAACTATGATTAAAATATATTTCAGGTAAAATATTTAGATTAAAAGAGATTAGTTTAAATCAAAGGACAACAAATAGATAAACTGACTTATTTTTCCATATCAGAAATGACAAAGGCAACATAGACAGAGATTTATTGCTCATTTTTATCCTTAACAGTCTTTCTATAGAAATAATATGCCAGATTCTTTTACTGAAAACATTTATTACAGAAATTAAATTTAAGGGCTTATGTAAATTTTACAAAGCTAGCCTAAAATCCAAGAAAATTATGGAATCAGAAGTATAATAATATGAGTAAGAAAGGATCTTCGCAGACAAAGTTTTGCCTTTGTGGTGATAAAAACAGAAGTAGAGAGAGAGAAATAAGAGAGGCAAGTACAAGTTTCCAGATAAAAATACACTGTGTTTGAAAACAATAAAGGAAGGGGGAGATTGAAGGATGAAAGTGGAAGGAAAGGAAACAGGAGAAGAAGACATAAACTGAAGAAAGAGAAAAGAAGAGAAAAAAGAGAAAAAAAAAACAATGAGATGACACACACAGCTGTGAAATTATAAAAGGAAATTAAACTGTGTTGCTTTCTCTTATGTCCTTCTGAAAGATATTCTTAGTGCTTTCATCTATCACAGTGGTATAGCAAACATGACACATACACAGATACAGTAATCCAATTAGGATTGGATTCACATTATAAGGACAAACTTTATACTCATCTTTGATCTCAAGAAGTAAGTCAAGACATTTTTGGTCCATAGACATATCACCAAGGGACCAAAGAGATCTCGAGATAACCCATAACAGAGTCCACAACAAAAAAATCGGTTGTGTTAATTAAAATGAAACAGATACAATGAATAAAGTTGAGCTGTATAAGCGTCTCATCCTTAAACATGTGAAAAATCATCATGAAGAGGAGGAGGAGGAGGAGGAGGAGGAGGAGAAGTAGGACATGGACAATGAGAACAAAATAAAATTCCAACAATCTGGAATTTACTCCTAAGGAACTAATGGGCAAAAGATAATTAATGCATACAATAATAAAGTTTGTGAAAAAATATAAATCAAGTTGAATTTATTAAAATATGCTGTGAAAAGAGCTGTTCTTTGATATTTGATGCTTTACTTTTTGTCTTTAGTGATAGAAAATAAACATTTTTTTCATTGCAGTTTTTTATCCAAATTTTAAGGGGTGTAGGCAATTATCCCTGTTTATTATTCAGTCATAAATATGAATTTTCACTGTTACTAAGGAATGAATGGTGACATTTTCATAAGTAAGGTATGCTCTGTAAGTGCATTTTGATTTGAGAATTGAAGATACGTTATTCATGGAGTTATTAAAATTTGGGGCCTGAAATGTGAAAAATATTTGTAACATAACAGAAACAAGGAAGCCGGCAATGGAAGACCTAGGGCTACCCTGCCATGAATTGGATGTATGCAAGATTTGTTGAGGAAATGAAAAATTAGAGCCAATGGAGGAATTGCCTATGTGGCTCACGAAGCAGTAATTTCTAGAGTATTTTGCCAAGAGCTCATGGAGTTAAACTATTATCAATTTTTTTATCCTCCTGTGACCCAAGTACATTATACCAAGTATATGGTTGTACCTACAAATTTGAAAATGACTCAGCCTTAGTTGGGAATTATAACTTCCTATTTTTTATCTTCCTTGAATAATGTTAGATTAAAGACAAGTGAGATATTTTATAACATGTATAATGTGAGGACTGAAAAGTTGGCTCAGCAATTGAGAATACTTCTTGCCCATATAGGGCGACCACAGTCTAGATCCTAGCACTCATTTTAGGTAGCTCACTACAAACTGTGATTCCATCTTCAGGAAACTCTAACACTCTAATGTCACACTCACTTGAACATACTCACATGAACATCCACATAATTTAAAAAAATAAAACTTCAATAGTTTGTAAATTGTCAGTATTACTTTGTGGTATTTTGAGAACTTATTCTCTTCTTTTTTTAACTTTTTATTGATTTGTTGTGGATTTTACATCATGCATCCTGTTCCCACTCATCTCCCCATCCCTTCACCTCTGTCCTCTACTCTTGTAACCTCACCTCCAAACAAACAAATTTAAAAGTAAAGCCTAAAAACAAAACAAAATAAGAAAGAAAACTTGGGCATGGAAGCTGTAGTAGTGTTTACTGAGTTATACAGTCCATATGTCTTTACTTGTAAATATTCTTTGAAATGGATCATTTGTCTGGCTTAAGGCCTCTGGCTTCTGTTACTCTATCGATAATGGGCCCTCATAGGCATTCCTCCAGGATATTCTGTTGTTGTCCTGGGTCATGGGTATCCTGTAATTTTGGATGTGTAGATCAGGCCCCTTTACACAGTCCAGCAGTTCATAGATGAGGTGGATGTTGGGATGGGTTAACTCACAGCCCCAGTTCTGGGACTGGGTGGTAGCTGTCTTGGTCAGACCAACTTTCCCTTATCATCACTACCAGGGTGATCTCTCCAATACTGCCCCAGCTAGCTCACTCAATGCAGCAGGTAGCAATGAGTAGGAGCAGTTCTTCTGCTCTCACACTCTCTGGACAGGCTCCCCCTGTGCTCCCAGCAAGAGGGTGAGCTCAATTGTGCTGCCCAGGTGAGGTGCAGTACCAACTCTCCCACTCTCATGAACCTAGAGCCAGCTCTCCTACCCTCACAGGTGGCAAGGGGTGGGGAAGAGAGGAAATTTTCTCTACCTTGCCCCACCATATGGCAAATAAGGGGTGGGGCCACATTTCCAATGCACTTTCATGGAGACAGATCACCTGTGCCCCAGTCAACAGTGTCAAATCTACTGTGCTGCCTGGGTGAGGTGCAGGGCCCACTTTTCTGAGTGCTGTACTCAGTGAGGGGCAGGGTCAGCTCTCTCACTCTCATGACCACGGGCCCTGCTTTTCCTGCCTTCCATAAGTGGTGAGGGATGAGGGGCATAGGGCCAAGAGCTATCTTTACCTCATGCATGCTCACCACATGACAGTGGCGATACTTATCTTACTCTCACACTTTCAGGGCCAGCTCACCTGTATCTACCACATGAAGTCCAACTCTACTGTGCAGCTCACGTGAGGAACAGGGACTGCTCTCCCAAATGTTGCAGTTGGTGAGGGGTAGGGCGAACTCTTTACAACTTTATTCTCACTGTTTTCCATGGAAACAGAAGCCAAGGATCTCACCACATACCTCGAATACAACAGGGCCATGGACCCAGATGCGGCGCGCTCCTCGGCCAGCGAGGAAGAACGACCACCATGCGAGGATCCGTCTCAGAACACACTTTATTGGAGCGCCTCTTGATCAAGGGAGAGCGGGAGGTGAGGGGCCCCGAGGACTAAACTGCAGCTGCTTATATAGGGAATCAGGCAAACGTGCCGTACTGTGATTGGGTCCCGCCAGAATGCTAGCACGGGGAGCCACGGGATAGGCTGAGGACATAAGGCCAATTACCATACTCGTGCATCATAGCCAAATATGGAGTTGTTTACAGCTAGGCTACCAGGAAGCCAGCGCCATAACGGCTCCCTACATCTCCCCCCTCTTTATTAATTAAGCCGCAGGAGAGAGTATAGGTCTGATTTCTGCAGCACAAGTATTTCATCCGATCAGGTCCCCACCTCATGATGTGTTGACCGATCGAGGATGAGTTAACTGTGAA
Source organism: Peromyscus leucopus (assembly GCF_004664715.2). Lineage (NCBI taxonomy): Eukaryota > Metazoa > Chordata > Mammalia > Rodentia > Cricetidae > Peromyscus > Peromyscus leucopus. The sequence goes on along the minus strand of NC_051083.1, from coordinate 77,100,269 downwards.
TAATTGCCTGCATACCTTCCCGTGTGCAATGGACTAACCAGTCCCAGGGGTGCAAAGGCTATGCGTGTGACAATGGTCCACATACCTTCCCAAGTGCAATGGACTAACCAGTCCTAAGGGTGCAAAGGCTATGTGACTCCATATGCAGTCAGACTTGCTCTCCTTGAAGGAAGGAAAATGTCCTACACTTCAAGTGCAGTGCATGAGCCTGGCATCCTGTGCTTAATTGTCCACACAACTTCCGGAGTGCAATGGACTAACCAGTCCTGGGGGTGCAAAGGCTGTGTGGATATTAGGTAAAGCCAGATCTGGGGGGAGGAGCCACACTCCAAAGCGGCTAATGCTTGAGTGATAATGACCTTGTCCTTTTTTGTACGTGCTTGCAAACGGCAAACCAACCACAGACAAAACACGCATCCTCCAAGGCAGCATGCCAAAAATATACCCTACCCCCACCCATTCTTTAAACAGGGAAAAGGTAGAAGCAATCCAGGAGGACAGTCCCTCTGCCATGCTGAGGTCCACTCGTGTGGAGTTGATGGTCACCACCGCCACTCTCAGTTTCTCCAACGTCTCTTCAAATTCTCCGGACCAATTTCCTATAAGATAGCTGGACAATTGTTTAGACAAATTCGCTGCTCGGGAACCATTCTGCACACTAGTGACACAAACCAGGCATTCTCCACTCACAGCCCAATTGGGCCAGCTGCCAAAGGATGTCAACTTGTTCTTGTACCAAGTCAATGCGCTGGTTAAGCACCATAATGCCACCTTTCAACTGTGCATTTAGGGAAGTAGAGGTATGAAGGATGGTTTGGAGCCATCAACTCCTTCCACCTGAAGAGGCTGAAATGGCCAAGCCTGCATCTCTGGAGACAGGGACCAGCTGCAGCAGTTCGAACCTCCACTGCAAAGGTGATGCCTAGCACCTGGCCCCCAGCCAGCACAAGGATTCCCCATAACCTCTCCGAGAATGATTAGAACAACAAGTAATGTGTGAACACCATAATTCCCTCCTTGGAGCATAATTAAAGGAGCTACGTCAGAGCAGCTAGCATCCATTCGTGCAGCTCGTGTGGCTGCAAGGACTGCTGCCGCTAGGCCTGCATTACTTAGCGGTCCCCCAATTTCCCGACAGGCTTTTAGCCAAGCTTCTAATCCCTTTCCTTTCCACGGGGTAATAGCTCTACGACATTCTTTTGTGCTTTGCTCATATACTAATTGTTGAACCAGAGGCATAGCTGTTTCTACATCACCAAATATCTTTCCTGCTGCCTCTATCATTCTAGCTACGAAATCTGAAAAGGGTTCATTTGGGCCCTGAATGATCTTAGTCAAATTCCCTGATACTTCTTTATTTGGTAAGGATTTCCAAGCTTTAGAATAAATCTCATTTATCTGTTGATAAACTTCAATAGGATATGCCGTCTGATTTACGGTCCATTGTCCTTGACCCAGTAGCATGTCAACTGTCCACTGTGGTTGATTATTCTGAAGATTAATTCTAGCTTGTACCTGGGCTCTATCTGTAACTATAGATTTGAAGTCCAGATACTGTCCTGTAGTTAAGCATGCTCTGGCTATTTCGAACCAATCTGTTGGAGTCATGGCCTGAGTAGTGAGCCTAGTCAATAATGTTAAGGTATAACTGGCCGTTACTCCATAGGCTCGAGCAGCCTCAACCAGGTCTTTTAATTGTTTATATGGCACAGGTTCATGATATCTGTTGTTCGTTTGCGGATCTTCAAAGACTGGAAACGCGGACGCTAGCTGTGTCCAGGTGTCTCTCCTGATAAAACGACAACCTTCACCTGTTTGCAGATACGAAGGTGTTGCCGGGGGTGGATGTGGTCCCGAAGGCGCCGTTGGTTCCACATTCACCCCAGCAGAAACATTATAAGGAGGGGGTCGCTGCCGCCCATATCTCTCTTTTTTATATTCAGCAGCAGCTTCCTCTAAATTTTCCTCCTCATCTGGATCCAATTCATTGTCAGCCTCTTTAGGCCTACTTAAGTTCTCCCCTTTAAAGTCTAATTCTGATAGACTATCCTGGTGCTTAATTAATGCCTTGTGTCCCTTTTTACTGATTTCCACATTGCGTTCTTCCTTGAGACATGCATATATGAAACAGCAAAGAAGAGCAACAATTGTCATAGGAATGAACACAAAAGCAAGCACAAACGGATTTATCCCAACCATCAGCATACCTGGAGAACTTACCGACGTCATCGCCGGTCCTGGCGAACCTACCGACGTCACCGTTCGTGGAGAACCCACCGACGTCACCGCTCCGTGTGCTGAGTTCTGAATCCTCCTCGACCCCTCACCTGGTGTCCAAAGTTTCCGTTCCGTCCCGGGTTTCTTTCCTGGGTTTCCGTCCCGTCCCGGGTTTCGGCACCAGTTGCGGCACGCTCCTTGGCCAGCGAGGAAGAACGACCACCATGCGAGGATCCGTCTCAGAACACACTTTATTGGAGCGCCTCTTGATCAAGGGAGAGCGGGAGGTGAGGGGCCCCGAGGACTAAACTGCAGCTGCTTATATAGGGAATCAGGCAAACGTGCCATACTGTGATTGGGTCCCGCCAGAATGCTAGCACGGGGAGCCACGGGATAGGCTGAGGACATAAGGCCAATTACCATACTCGTGCATCATAGCCAAATATGGAGTTGTTTACAGCTAGGCTACCAGGAAGCCAGCGCCATAACGGCTCCCTACACCCAGATATGGCCTCTGACAGCAACCCATGCCTATGTAACACCTTTGCTCTGGGATGCAGCACTCACTCACTATCCATATCTGTATGTCCCTAAAGAGGTAAAGCCCTTGGGCACTAAGATGGCCCTAGGTGGCAGCACAGAACCTTGACCTCTGCATTGGCCTTTGTGGCAATAAGGGACAGGAATATCCACACAGACCCCCCACTACAGTTAGACCATGGACCCAGACAAGGGCCTTGGCACCAGCCCAGGCAGTCCATGTCATCATGGCCCTAGTTGGCATTGCAGATTGCCCAGATCATCATGGCCCCAGTGGCAGCATGGCCTTCAAATGCCAACAGACCCTGGGCATCCACTTAGCATTTAATGGTAACCTGGGCCACAGACAACAACACCATCCCTGGCCTGCAGTAGGGACATGGACCCAGATATGGCCCTCAGACGCAATTTGGATCCCAAAGACACCAGGGCATTTGGTAGTAGCTCAGGCCTCCCAAGTCTACATGGCCCAAGCAGCATTTTGATCACAAAAGACTAATAGGGCATCATTGCTGGCCCAGACCATGTTCCTCTACTTGGCCCTCAGTGGCAACAGGAGCCTATTTAGTGCCTGGACTCAGCAGGACCACATAACCAGACATGGGTCTCAGCAGCAGTCCTAGGTGGCAGTGTAGGTCTCTTGGATTAGCATGGACTCATGGTCCCAGGTTTCAACACAGTCACTACAGTCCTCTTAGAACAGAATGGGCCCTGTAGGGGCACATTCCTCAGAAACAGACCTACTCACAGTCAGTTGTCCAGATTCTGCACGTTCATAGGGACCTTGTCAGTAACAGGAGCCACAGATATCAACACAGACTTACCCCCTCCCTGGCTGTATCAGGGCCACAGACAAAGACATAGCCCTTGTCAGCAGCCCAATGTGGTGATATTGTGTCCCCCAACATATTGTGTATGCTAATAAAACTTATCTGGTGTCAGAGAAGACAACAGCCACTAGATTAGATATAGGGCTAGACAGTGGTGGCACACACCCTTAATCCTAGCATTCTGGAGGCAGAGATCCAGCCTTATCTCTGTGAGTTCAAGGCCACACTATCCAGTCATAGTGGCATACACCTTTAATCCCAGAATTTAAGATCTTATGTCCTTGCTTGGGAAAGACACATGCCTTTAATCCCAGGAAGTGATGGCAGGAAGAAGAAATGTATATAAGGCACGAGGACCAGGAACTAGAAGCTTTTAAGCTTTTAGGCTTTTTTTTTCATTTTTTTTATTTCATAATTAATTTAATTTTACATATCAGCCACGGATTCCCCTGTCCTCCCTCCTCCCACCCCCCAGCTTTTCCCCCTCAATCCACCCCCATTTCCACCTCCTCAAAGGCAAGGTCTCCCCTGGGGATTCAGCTCAGCCTGGTACATTCAGTTGAGGCAGGTCCAGTCCTCTCCTCCCTACACCAAGGCTGAGCAAAATGTCTCAGCATAGGTGCTAGGTTCCAAAAAGCCAGCTCATGCACCAAGGACAGGTCTCAGTCCCACTGCCTGGGGGCCTCCTAAATAGTTCAAGCTAATCGACTGTCCCACTTATCCGGAGGGCCGGATCCAATTCCATAGGAGCTCCTCAGCTATTGGTTCATAGTTCATGTGTTTCCACTAGTTTGGCTATTTGTCCCTCTGCCTTTTCCAATCATGGTTTCAACGATTCTCGCTCATACAATCCCTCCTCTCTCTCCCCGATTGGACTCTCGGTGCTCCACCTGGGGCTTAGCCGTGGATCTCTGCATCTACTTCTATCAGTCACTGGATGACAGTTCTATCATGACAGTTAGGGTGTTCAGCCATCAGATCACCAGAGTAGGTCAGCTTGGGCTTTCTCTCGACCATTGCCAGTAGTCTATTGTGGATATATATTTGTGGATTTCTGGGGAAGCTTTTAGGCTTTTAGCAGCAGTTCAGCTGAGAGCCATTTAGGTGAGGAATCAGAGGAAACAAGATCAGCTGAGGAGTTGGCAAAGTGAGGTTGGCTGTGGCTTGTTCTGTTTCTCTGATCATTCAGAATTTACCCTAATATCTGGCTCTTGGTTTTTTACTAATAAGACCTTTTAGCAATTCGTCTTACAGCCCAGGCCAGACATCACCATGGACCAGACCTGGTGGAACAAGCCATCTCCATAAACCTGTTCCTCGTCTTCCTCATGTCTCCAGATCCATTTCTCTCCCCAGAGCATTAATCCTTTTTCAATTGGAGTTGAGTGCTTATGGAAATATGGGATGCTTTTTATATTGCTGTTATCTTCTCTAAGAATACTTAGAGCCTCAAGTCAATAAATCTTCAAAATATTGAATATCAGAATGTCCCAATGAAAGTTTCTGAGTTTAACTCAAGACTGACATCTATGAAAGGATATAGAAGAGACAAAGATCAAGAATAAAGAGCCCAAATCAGAACCCAGAATTTTAGTTAGGGTTACTATGGCTATGATGAAATATCATGACCAAAATCATGTTAAGGAGGAAAGGCTTTACTTTGTCTTATGGTTATACATCTTTGTTCATCATTGAAGGAATTTAGGGCAGAAATTCAAGCTGGAGGCAGGAGTTCATGCTGAGGCCATGGATGGATCCTACTTACTGGCATTTTCATTGTGGCTTTGTTTACTCTCTTTATTACAGAACCCAGGATGCTCAGCCCATGAGTGGACCCACCCACAGTGAATTGAGCCCTCCACAACAATCATTAATTAAAAATATGCCCTACAGGCTTGACTGCAGCCTAATTTTATGAAGCCATTTTCTCAATTGAGTTGCTCCCTTCTCTGATGACTGTAGCTTTTATCAAATTGGTTTAAAACTAGCTAGCACACCAATGTTTATGTACTTATGTCCTTTTAATTAAAATAGAATTATATTGCTTTCCATCGTCACTTTCCTTCCTCTATCCCCTCCCAGCTACCCTCCCTTGAACCTATCCCATACATCACCCTTCTCAAGAAATTAGCTTCTTTTTCTTACACTATTATTGTTAACACAAAATTTACATACATAAATACATGCATATATATGTATATATGCAAATTGCTGAGTCCATTTTCAGTGTTTGAGTATATAGGGATTTTGGGAGTACCAATTTATAATGGACAACCAATGAGAGGCCTCATATTGGGGAGAGGCTAGTTCTCCTTTTCCTAGTAGTGATTAGTTGCCCATACTTTTTTTTTAAGTTTACAATTATTTTTATTGATTTATTTATTTACATGTGTATGTGTGTAGGGATTCCAGGGCCACAGCCCAAGTGTGAAGTCAAAGGACAGCATGTGGGACTCAGTTCTGCCCTTCCACAGTGTACATTCCAGCCACTGAATTCACATGATCAGGCTTGGTGACAAGCACCTTTATCCACCAAGCCATTTCACCACCTGATTTCTATAGCTATTTTACTTACACATTCATAAAAAGTTGGCCTCTGTTTATATCTCAGTTTTTGGCATTTTGTACAGTGCTGTTTTGCTTTGGTTTGGGTTTAGTGGTTGTTTTTGTTTTGTAAGAACACAACACGTGATCAACTCTTATAACAAAATTTTTAGTGTGTGCACAACAGTGTGCAGCAGACCTCTAGAGTCTGTTCATTGTGCTGGACTGAAACTATGGTTACTAACTTCCCATTTCTCCTTCACCCAGTCCCTGCTAAACTTTGACTCTATGAGTTTGATTATTTATTTATTTATTTACTTATTTATTTATTTTTCTATTATCAGCTTGATACAGTATAAATTCTTATCCTAATAGTGAATTGTTTCATTGAGGCTGGAAACAGCCTAGATGCTCATCAACTGAAGAATGGATTAAGAAAATATGGTACATATACATAATGGAGTAGTACGCAGCAGAGAAAAACAATGACAGCATGAAATTTGCAGGTAAATGGATAGAACTAGAAAAATATCATCCTGAGTGAGGTAACCCAAACCCAGAAGGACAAACATGGTATGCACTTACTCATAAGTGGATACTAGATATAAAGCAAAAACAATCAGACTGCAACCCACAGAACCAGAGAAGCTATATAGCAGGGGGGACACTAGGATGACTGTGGCTTATAATAAGTTTTGGTTTTACTCAATTACTGGGCAAGCCCATAGTTCTTTATCTATGGATGGGACCCCATATCAATTTCTCCTTTCCCATTAACATGCTCACTGTAATTATCATTGTTCTGGTCCTAGTCGTGCAGCCATTTCTTGGACAGATCAAGTAACAGCAGACTTCCTGGTATTCTTCAATCTTTTCACTTCCTCTTTCATGATTTTCCATGAGCCATCAATGTAGGAACTGAGTTGTGCATATATCCATTGTGTCTAGTTGTGATTATCTGTGATGGAATCCATACTGTAAAGAGATATATCTTTGATGAGATGTGATAACTGCAATTATCTGTGGGTATAGGTAAAATTTAGAATGTAGAAAGGAATTATGCTGGTCTAGTAAAGTGGCAATAGTAGATTATTTTCTAAGATTCATGACCTCACTAGCCCTTAACCAAAGAATAGAGGATATACAAAGCAAAGATTTACTGGTTAATGAGTTCCATAATCCAACAGAGATAGCTATAATCTCATCATTATCTCCACTAAAATTTGAGACAGTGGAGTGAATTGGAGTGCAAAGACTTCCTTATTTTCCCAATCACCATGATGTCATCATTATAGAAGTAGGTTTCCTTTTCTTCAGGATATCAAGATCTTCCAGATCTCCAGAGAGTAAAGTATCACAGAGTGTCAAAAATAACATGGTTCTCAGATGAAGCTCTACATGTATATTTCTTACCTCTTCCATGTGTTAGCAAACCTGTTTTAGCTTCTTTCTTAATTGAAACATGCACAAGAGCTACTCACAATTGTGAATTTTACAGATTTCTGAGGACAGAAAGTATTTCATTGTGAATTATCATTTTTATTCAATACCATAGCCAGAAGTAAGGTCACTGTTGTCTTTTTGTCTTTGTTTACTGTGTAAATTGATACCAAACAAACCAGCAGACCTTTGCTTGTTAATATGTTTTAGAAACTATCATATTACCAATATTCCTTGGCACATATGAGGACTTAATATAAATTACCACCAATTTCATCTACAGATACTTGAACCAAGAGGGTCCACTGTTGCTTAGACTTTTGTATGAACTTCATTTAATGGTCCACATATGTTTACTTTTAAAGAGATACTATAAAGCTTCAAATAATTTCAAGACATTGCCAACAAGAATTTCAATATTGTTTGAATAAAATTTGTTCTACAATATTTAATGTGTTCCAATCTGGTTCCCCACCCTAAGAGTGTGTCAACATTAAGACAAGAAAGAAATTTTAAGGGGTTGAGGTGGAGTTAGAAGTCATCTGTCATTAAGGATGCTGCCCTGGGAAGATATTTTGTTGGTTCTTTGGGGACTAGAGTTATATCCTACAGTCATGAGTTGACTCAGAAAAACCCCCAGGCTTAAACATACACAAAGAACTACAGGAAAATGAAGAATGCTGAAAAAGGAAAGAATGGTGTTTCACAGGGAAGAGCACACAAGTGTGTTATCAATTGCCAAGTAGTTGGCTCTGAATAATATATACAAGTGGCATTGTACAGACTAAGCTGGATATATTTAGTAACTTTTATCTTTAGGAATTAATTTTTTCAATGAATGAAAAAAGAAGACATGAATTTGACAGTAAGATGAAAGAATACATGGATGGGATTGAAGGGAGGAAAGAGGAGGGGACATGTTATAATATTAAAAATTAAAAAAAAAAAATCACCAGAACTAATTTCTTTCTTCACTGTGGTTTCTTATATTACATGCACTGCTTTAATGAGGGTGTCCACCATGAGGTTTTCAGCAAGGGCTAAATCAATAAGGATGTCCAATCTTCTATTTTCAAACTCGAAAGTGGGAGTTAATTCCCCATTCCTTATAAAATGCCCAGCACAGCTGATTTGTTTCCACAATGGCAAACAGGCCAATATAGACTTCAAAAATCTTTAAATATGGAGATTTCCTCTTTCTCCTGTGTAAAGTAACCCAAATAACTTTTTTGTGGGTTATTTTATAGAAATACTTAAGATATACTTTATATGATGCTTTAGGATTTTTCCTCATATTGCTCTGGTTGATTCTCAAGTTTTCTCTCCTTTAGTCTGCAAACATGATCAGTTACTGAAATTACACAGACATTATTACTGGAGTTACTACCCTAAGATCAGTTAATCCTCTCAAAAATTTCTTCACATCTAACAGTCATGGTAGTAACTGTGTCCTCTTGTATGCTCATGTTAGTAACCATGTAGTAATACCTATTATCTGGTGCCAGAAAAAATAAAATCTACTCTTTACCTTTGCTCCTTCAGTTCCTCACCTACGAAATCCCCATAGTTTCCTAAAAACTATGTAATTTAAGCTTTTAATAGCTCAATAATATTTCACTCTGATTATATACAATATTTTCATTATTTTTTCTTTAGTTGATGGACACTGAGATTATTTCTATTTGCTGATTGTGAGGATAATAAAGGAATGAACATCAATGAGCAAGTGTCTCTGTAGCAGGATATAGAGTTCTTTGGAAATATGCATGGGGTAGTATAGTTAAATCATATAGGAGATACATTTTTAGCATTTTTGGAACATCTACAATGATTGAACTAGTTTGAACTCCCAGGAACAGTAAATGATCATTCAACTCCCCCCACATCTACATCAACATTTGTTATGATTGGTTTCTTTAATCTTAGCAATTTTGTCTGAGGTAGGCTGAACTTAACACAGTAATTGTAATTTATATTTTCTTAATGGCAAAGAATGTTGAGTATTTTTCAAAATATTTGTCAGTCATTTGTATTTCTTCCTTTCAGAATACTCAATTTAGTTTCGTTACTAAATGTTTAAAATGGTTTAACATGATATTTAGTTTTTGAATTATTTTTATATTCCAGATACTAACCATCTGTCAGATGTAGCTGGTAAAGATAGTTTTTCCCATTCTGCAAGCCACATCTTCATCAAAATGATGGTACCCGTTGTAGTACAGAAGCATCTTAGTTTTGTGCAGTCTAGTTTGTCAATTGTTAAAACCTGCATCACGGTGGTTCTTTTCCTAAAATTCTTTCCTGTTTGTATAGTAATATAACTATACAAGTTAAAACCCCTAAATTCTCCCTGATTCATGGTATTGGTTATTATGTTGAGGTCCCTAAGCTATTTGGAGTTGATAGAAATAGTAATTAAAAGTCTCCCAACCCAAGAATCCAAGGTCTAGATGGATTCAGGACAGAATTCTAAGAGACTATGAAAGAAGAAATCTTGTATGACATTAGAGGGACCAGCCGTAATATTATACATCCCAGGGGCTCAGGAGAGAGAACTACTAACGGCAAGGACTATTTTCAGGAAATAGAATCTCAGCACACTGAGCTCTATAGTCCACTTGCTTTAATTCCTCTGGCATAACATTCTTTATACACAGCTTCAGTTCTGTTCTCATGTCTAGCTCCTTTCTTGACTGATTTCTATTTATCTACTGTTCCTTCTTAAGTTCTATCTTAATTCTGCCTCCTCTAGTTCCTTTTCACCTTGTTCTTACCCAGCTAGGGCTTTCCCATCTGACTCTTCCTCATCTTCCATCTCATTCCACTAGTACTCTCTTCTAGCCCTTCAATCTAGTTCTTCCCAATCTCAGTTTGTTCCTCTCAAGTTCTTACCCATCTAGTTCTTCCATTCTCTTTTCTCTTCTCCATCTCTCCATTCCCTGGAAGTCCTGGTATATAAAGTCAGGCTTTCAGGGTCAAACGGAGGGATGATAATCATATTGAGAGGCAATAACCATTAATTATCATTTGCAACCCCAAAGGGAAGTGACCAATGGGGAAATGAATTAACTAAAGGCTAAATTCGGGTAATATCTAAGAAGAGGGATCTTATGTGCTCAACTATTAAACTCTTAAACATGATTAGAGCACTGGGAGTCTAATTAGTGAGAAAGAGAAGGGTTTATATGAGCAAGAATTGTCGAAACCAAGGTTGGATAAAGCACAGGGACAAATAACCAAATGAATGGAAACACATGAACTATGAACCAAAGGCTGAGGGTCCCCCAACTGGATCAGGCCCTCTGAATAGGTGAGACAGTCGATTGGCTTGATCTGTTTGAGAGGCATCTAGGCAGTGGTACCAGGTCCTGGGCTCGTTGCATGAGTTGGCTGTTTGAAACCTGGGACTTATGCAGGGACGCTTGGCTCAATCTGGGAGGAGGGGACTGGACCTGCCTGGACTGAGTCTATCAGGTCGATCCCAGTCCTCGGGGGAGACCTTGATCTGGAGGAGGTGGGAATGGGGGTTGGGCTGGGGGGAAGGCGAGGGGGCAGGAAGGGAGAGAACTAGGGTATCTGTGGCTATTATGTAGAACTGAATAGTATTGTAAAATAAAAAATAAAAAAAAGAAAATGTTAAGAATCTATATGTTGCTAGGTCACTGGGAGAAAATAAAACTGTCTTCTTTTTTCCTGTGGCTCCTATCTGTCCAAGCTATCTGCCATTTTTCTGCAGGGTGGGGGAAAGTGTGTTCAGTTACTAGGCAACCTGTGTACAGCTAGATGCCTTTGGTGATAGTTAAAGGGAGATCTGGAACTCGAGGTAAGGCTTGGGAAAGCAGGAAGTAAAGCTTAATTGGCACATTAGCCAGACCTTCTCAAATGGGTAGCCTGGATGCTTAAGTCAGTTCTTAGAAAGCATGGAGGTATCTCTGATAAGGTACATTCCTCCATCTGGGGATGGACCTGGCTGGATGCTGCCAATGATGATAATTACAGGGAGGCTTGAACTGGAGTTCTGGCTGAGCATAGCTGTCAGCGCAGAAGATTATCTAAATATTCCTATAAGTGGTTAGGTTAGGAGTTAGAGGTCTATAAAGTTAGTAAGGCTGTAGGAAAGGAGGGTCTGAGCTAAATTGTGTAAAGCTATTACTTAGCGTCCACCTGACCTAGGTAGTGTCTCCTTGTGGAATTTATCTTAAATCAGGAGACTTGCATGTGGACTGTTATTACTGCTACTCCTTTAAAGTAGCCAAGGGAGATATCTGATTCCAGAGAAAGCCTTTCCTGAGGCTGTTCTCCAAATACCTGGAATGTGTATGTCCAGAGAGTGATCAGTCCACACTGTTAGCCCTTCTTGGGGAAAAGTCAATTGGGAAAACTATGAAGGCACACATGATTTTCATAACAGAAGACAGCTGATATATAACAAGCCAAGTAACACCAAAAACTCCTTGGGATTTGGCTTCCTCTGGAAGAATTCCCTGATTCTTCCAGGTAGTGACTTTGCCATAACCAGGTGAGTTCTTATGATATATTCCTGCAGCCTGCATCAAAGAATCAATATCAATACTACTCAAATTATTATGAAAACAAAAAGAATATTTTAACATTGTCATGGAGTCTCATTACCCTGGTACCAAAACTAGATAAAGACATTCACAAAGAAAGAGAATTATAGGCCTATGCCCTAACAAATATAGACAGAAAAATTCTCAGTAAAATACTTGCAAATGGTATTCAAGAAGAAATACTAAAGATCATCCAAAATGATAAATTTTGCTTCATGTCAGACATGCAGATATGCTTCAACATATAGAAATCAAGCACTGTAGTCTACTATATGAACAGACTTCAGGACAGAAATCACATGATTGTGTCATTATATGATGAAAGTGCCTTTCACAAAATCCAGCATCCCTTGATGATAAAATTCCTTCAGAATGAAACCATACAGGTGAGATACTGAATAAAGACAAGATATAAAAAGTACATAGCAAACATCACACTAAATGGAGAAAAACTCAAAGCATTTCCACTAAAATCAGGAAAAAAGACAAGGATATCAACAGTCTTCATACCTATTCAATGTGTTGATTGAAGTCTTAGCTAGAGAAATAAGACATTGGAAAAAGAAAAAATGAATATTAATAGAAAAGTAAGAAATCAAAGTGTCCTTATCTATAAATTATACGATTCTGTTCATAAAAGAACATAAAGATTCCACCAGAAAACACCTATAGCTGATACATGCATTCATTAAAGTATTAGGAAACACAATTAACATGGAAGGATTGGAGTAGTCCTCCTTCAGAAAATAAAACAAAGATAATGAAATAACAAAAACACTACCAGTTATAACAGCTTTGAAAATATTTACTTTGAATAAATCTGACAACAAAAGTGGAAGACTTGTGCAATGAAAACTAAGAAACTGAAGAAAGTAATTGAAGAAGAGACCAAATGGAAAGAATGTCCATTTTTATGAATTAGTAGGGTTTACAATGTGAAAATGGCCACCCTACCAAAAGCAATCTACAAATTCAATGAAATACCCATAAAATTACAATGTAGTTCTTAAAAGAAAATGAAGAAAATAATCAAAACATTCATTACTAACAAAGACCTAGGATAGCCAAACAAGACTGAACATCCAAAATACTGGGGTAAGTGCCATCATTCCTTATTTCAAGTTATATTACAAAGCAACAAAAATTAAAACAAGTTTAAAAACACATACATTAATCAATGTAATACAATTGAAGATACAGCTTTAAGCTCATACATACAAATCCACCTCATTTTTGATAAAGGGGCTGAATATATATTGGGAGAAATCAATGATGATGATGGAATAACTGGATACCTACATAGAAAAGAATGATTCTAGATCCACATATCTCACTCTGTATAAGCCTCCAAATGGATTGAGGACCTCAGCATAAGATCTGAACCAAGTAGAGATTATTAGACACTAAAATATGCAACTCTAAGCCACAAATATGGTTTCTAGGGTTTCTGAACATTCTAACTTCTAAATTCTAAATCTTCATAGTGGTCTCTTCACGTCCATGTGCAATAGGCTTAGCAACAGGTTTTACTAACCATGACCTAATCCTTGATATATTATAGATTCCTTCAATGAATGAATTGTTATATTATGAATGAATGATATATTAATCATTCCTTCAATGATTGAATTGTTAACTAGACTCTGCTATTAAACCAAATTTCTTAAAAATTTGATATTCTTTCATTGAAGACAAAGCTCAGTGTGGGCTGCTCAAGAGCCCATTTACTTCTTCCAGTTTATTGTTTATTTCTTTTTTTTCTTTAGTTTTATTAATAAGATTTTTGATAATTTCATATATGACCATTGCATCTATATTACTGCTACTCTTTCTACTCTCCAACACCTCTTTCTCATTTCAAATTCTTATTTCCTTTATTATTGGTATATGTGTACAAATATATCTACATATTTATTTGTATACACATACACAGACACTTATACTTATATTCCACTGAGCCCATTTAGATTTTTACATATGTACATATGTCTAGAACTGATTATTTGGTATTAGGCACCTCTGGAAGAAATTAACTCTCCCTCTGTCAGTAGTCATTAATCCCCGTAGCTCTACAACTGGAGGTAGTACCATACTAAATAAGCCTTATCCATTGCTGTTATGTGAACTGGTCTTGTCACTATTCTTATCTATCAATTCATGAATGCACTTTCCGTGTCATGTATAAGAGTCATAATTTTTCAAAAGCAACTCTGGGCCTCTGGTTCTTACATATTTATTTCCCATATTCCATAATTTCTTCTGAGTCTTAGGGTTAGAAGTTATACTGAAATTGAATTAGTTGGAATTGGGCATCCTAGAGTCTTATTCTCAGGACTTTCATTAGTTGTCTGTCATTGTAATTCCCACTATCTGTTATGAAAAGAATCTTCTTTAATTACATGTGAGAGTTACACTTTCTGTGCATATAATAATAAGTATATAGAAAACAGTAAAGATACTTCATGAAAACATGGGCATTATCCTACATGATGTGATTATAAGATAGGACTTTTTGAATAGGATTTCATTTGCCCCAAAATTAAGGATGGAAACTCACAAAGGGGACATCATAAAACTTAAAAGCTTCAGTACATATAAACAATCAGCCAACCTGGAGAAGAAGAAGCCATACATTAGGAGAAAATCTTTGCCAGATATACAACTGAAAGAGAATTAGTATCTAGAATATGTATTTTTCAAGAAGCCAAAAGTAAGTCAAAACAAAAATCACCCATGCTACTTGTGGGTCATGACACCTTTGGTGGAGTAACAATAGCAAAATTACAGTCATGAAATAGTGACAAAAAATCAATTTTTTGGTTAAGAGTCACCAAATTAAAGGGTCACAGCACTAGGAAGGTTGAGAACTACTTAACTAAATGAATGGATAATGAAAATGTAGTACAATGGAATACTATTCAGATGTAAAGAAAAATGAATTTGCCAAAATGTGAAGTAAATATTTGCAACAGGAATATATTATACTGATCTAAACACAGAAAGACAAATGTTTCATGTTCTTCCTTATTTGTGCTTCCTGGTTCAGAATATTTAGACATGAGTATACAACATACAACATAGAGTACTTGCAATAACCATAAAAACATAAAAAAAGATGAGAAAACAGAAAGCTCAAGAATAAGGAATGGTAGGACACAGGTGATACAAAGAAGAAAATGAAAAAAATTGTGGACACTTTTAATTGGGGAAGTGGAAAAGAAGGCACTACAAAGGGGTTTGTTGGAGGGAAGAGTGATATATCCCACTAAGGATGTCTGAAAAGGTGTAGAGAATAATTATGCTCACCTAAATTACATATATCATGTATGTGTAGTGTGTACATAGATAGGTGGTTCAAAGAAGTTATGCCACTAATGACAACAATGATTGCCTTCATAATCATGGACTGTCTATCAAAAAGTTGTACAATGAATGAGAAACACCCTATTGGCTTATTTGTCAGGGGATTCGAAGAGGCCCACAAAAATAATATAGGCTATTACTACTGCTCTTTTTTTTTTTTTGGCTCTTACAATATGAAGGTGTTGCGGTCCTATTGCGGAAGATAACATCCAGTTTGAACACAATACTTGACAAAATCTAACTGGTACTGACTTTGTAGTCTCTTTACTGCTAAGGGGCTCTCATAGTACTGGAAAGTGCTATGCAAGTTTCTGAGGGGAGGAACAATCAGTAATCATGCCTAGCTAGAATACCTATGAGCTACAGAAATGACTGTAATCTTGGCAGTAACCAACTTCTGTCTAATAGGACTTAAGGCCTGCTTAATAGAAGTTAATTCATACCTGCTACTGTAAACCTAACCAACTAGCCATGGCTGCAGTGGCCAAAGACCTGAGAGGAGGACCTAGCCATACTCGTTTCCTAAACTGATGGAATTTTCAACTGATTTTTTAAATAATTGTAACAATTGCAATATTTTCATGTATTATTGGGAAATTTCACACCTCATATATTGTACTTTAATAATACCTACTCCCTACCCCCTTTCAAATCTTCTAGAACTCCCCTTGTCTTAATTATTTTTCTAATGTCATGAAAACACATCATAACCAAGGTGACCTTTAAAATAAAGCACTTACATGGGGGCTTATCATTTCATAGGTTTAAGGGATACCACTATGTGATGGTAGCAGCAGGTAGGCAGGCAGGCAGGCATGGAACAAGAGCAGTAACTGAGAGCTACCATGTTGAGAAAACAACCACAAGGCAGAAAAACAGAGAGCTATGTGTGAATAGTATGGACATTACAGTTTTTAAACCTCAAAGCCAAATCCCAGTAAAAATGTCCCTAAAAAGAACAGGCCTAGTATTCCTTCTCAAACAGTTCCATCAGCTAGATCATTCTCATTTAAACCACCACACATCCCAACATGTTCTCCTCCTAACTTCATGTAACATTCTTTCCTCAGATATGTTCCTTAGTCCAATTAGTGCTGAGTTTGCATAAGTGTGGATAATTCACTGCAGTATAGGCAAGTTATCAGTGGCACACAGAGAAATGACTCCACACTTAATTATTAATTATAAGCTCTGCTATACAGAAAAGGAATACATTATAGAAAAACAACCAATTTTTATTTCACACATGACTTCTTTGTCATGTGAGACTTGATTTCCTTTTGAAGTACTTGAATAATCACCTCGATAAAGATGATCCTATGCATTGGGATTTATTTTGTGCAAGTCAATAACATTAAATTTCTTAAAAAAATGTTTTACCACTTCTGTCTGGACTCTTCATGACCAGCACAAGAACTGTAATAAAGTACAAATTGCCAAAACTCATTCTATTTGCTTTTAAAAAATGCTTTTATCACAAATTTTGTGTATTGGGTAATTTAAGAAGATATTGAGTCAGAAATCCAAGGAGTATTTTAGGAATTGGTAATGCATGATAAAGGAATGTAAGAAGATGGTTCATGTGAGAAAGTATTTATGCCATATAGATATGGTATGCATGACAGAAAGTTGGGAAAGCAGCTGAACTGAGTACAGAGATTCTTAGAATCTGGAGAAAAACAGATTCCCCTGGAATAAAGTCTGTTCTTTAATTAAATATCCCCATTGAGAGGAATAATGAAGTTATAGGAGAGCTTCTGTGATAAGTTGTTGATTGGATCCTGTCTCATAAGAGTGAGGTTTTGGTTCAAAGCTAAAGCACATGCTGAAGACACTAGCAGCCAGATGATTTCTTCACAAGCCACCCTTCACAGTCTCATCATTTTTGTCATAAAAATCACATATATCCATATGGCATGTACATACATAGTATTTTTTGATTTTCCTCTGATTGCTCTCCCAAGGTTTCTGTTCCTCCCTTTCTCTATTATACTTTTCCACCTTCAGTATTGGTATTTCATACTCCTCCATTTAGGTTTCTCCCTACTCCACCACAAATCTTATAGGTCTTTCTGGATGGTAAAATTTGTCTACATTTTCATCCACTTATAAATACATTAACAATTAGAAGGTAGGAACTTTGTATGAGGAAAAAGCATGTGGTATTTATCTTTTTGAGCTGTGATTAATTAGGTTTATACAATGTTTGTAAGTCACACATTTTACTGCCAATGTTAGAACTTCATTTTTCTTTAGAATTTAATAGAATTCCATTGTGTATATGTACCACATTTCCAATATCCCTTCATCTACTGAATCTATTTTCTTGTTATTGTGAATAGTGTTCCAATAAACATGTATGTGCAAGTGTTTCTGGAATAGGATGTGTAGTTGAAGATTTCCTATGTCCACCGGCTCCTGTGTCCTTGTGTTTCCACAGCTGCTCAGACCCAAATAAACACACACAGGATAATATTATTTAAAAATGCTTGGCCATTAGCTCAGGCCTACCACTAACTAGTTCTTACACTTAAACTCTGCTCATTTCTGTTAATCTAGATGTTTCCATGTATTTGGTGGCTTAACCTGTGTGCCTGTTACATGCTGCTCCCTGAATGGTGGGCTGACATATCCTGACTCAGCTTTCCTCTTCCCACAATTTTCTTCTCTGTTTGTCCCACCTGTACTTCCTGCCTGGCAACTGGCCAATCAGCATTTTATTTATACAAAGCAACATCCACAGCAAGGATGTAAAGTCCTAAGTATATATTACCAGGAGTGTAATATCTCTTCATACAGTAGAACTGAGTAGTTGTTAGAATGATCTGAAATTTATGTATACATGGAAACTTCAAGAGCAATAAAAGTTGGACAGGAGCCTCATTGGAAATGAGTTAATAAGAAAGTTAAAATTAAATAAGTTAATCAGAAAGAGAGGGTTAAAAAAACATAAACTAAAGGAGATTTGGAAAATGAAAAACAAATGAAATATGTAGCACAGGAAAAAAATGATATAAATAAGATATTTAATTATAGATTGCCTATTATCTATGTACATTCTGCTTTCTTACTTTATTTAACAACCCTAGTATATAAGAATTATTATTTTGCATATTAAAAAACTGAGATATAAATAAACTAAGTAACTTGTCCTAGATCATATTGTTAACAACTGCTTAGTCCATGGCACAAGCTAAATAGAGTAGTGTCATACTTCATATTATATTCTCAGGACTATTGTGCCAAAACATATTCAGTAAATAAAAATTTTAATATTTATTTATTGTTAATATATGGTAAGTATTACTTAATATTTTAAGATAATAAATAAAATATATTGTTTGTTTTAATTTTACAAATAATTGAAAGAAATGCTGCATAAAATATACTTAGTAAATGTAAGAATTATGTTCTAAATATGTCACTAGCCTGCGACAGTGTCCCAGCATAAAAAGAGGGCATGCCCTCTCTTTCTGCACTCTCTCCTTCTGTATTCCCTCCCCTCCACGTGGTCTCTCAATCTCTCTCTCTCTCTCTCTCTCTCTCTCTCTCTCTCTCTCTCTCTCTCTTCCCCCCCTCTCTCTCAATAAAGCTCTAGAAAGGTAACCGTGGCTCATGATTCTTCCACTACTGCAACATCCAGTGTTCTCTTCTGTCCGCATGAGTACTGCCGCTTAACCAACATCTGGTGCCGTGACTCAGATAGATCAATGAGAACCTGATGCCACTTGCTGCCTCCTCCCCCATCCAGCAAGATGGCAAGACCATGCATCCCTCACCTCAGCTAGACCCCTACACAGTTACCGCTAATGTTACCACCATGGTTCTTCACCACAGTGAGTCTGCCGTTCTTGTGGCTGTAGTCTGAGCCATATTCTTTGCGACGCACACCCCAGGGGTTGTCCTCGGGCTGCGCTGGCAATGGCAGGCACATTTTCACTCCTGACGAGGGGGTCAATGTTTTCTCGCGTCCACCATGAACCAACTGCAGCACAGTGGCAGCCCTTAGCGTCCCTTGACGAAGAGGATGGCTAACTTGAACTGGTTCATAGATCTTTCCTCACTCCTCAGGGAGGCCTGAGATTGGAGACTGATCCTGGTTTGTTATTTTAAATTTTTATTTTTCTCTTGGCTAGAGCAAATAAAAGAGTTACTTTATCCCCAAGCTTTCTGCTAAAACTCTGAACCCTTCTCCCTCTCCATTTCTGCCTCTGCTAGTGCAACCTTTTTTGTCTGACTTCCACTGGCAGTGGACAGGCTCAAATGGGCGGACTTAGGCAGCTTCTTTGACTCTCATGCTAACTTACCTTAACTCCACCTACTCATTCTCAAACTGCCTTGAGAGACACAGACAGGTCTGGTAGTGGCTACGATCCTTACAAATAAAGTTTACAGTAGTCACAATGGCTCCTAAGCCAAAAATCAGCTTATAGCCTCAGGCAAGTCTTCCAAAAGGATCGGTTTATAATATGCCTCCTGGCAGATCTTCCAAAATCTTCCTTAAACCATCAATCATCAGAAAAAAAAAAATTCAGGACATGGAGAAAAATCTGTCTCTTGTTCCCCACACCTCCTCCACTAAACCTTAAGCATCTGGAGGGCAAGGCTCCTGACCCTACAGGCAAAAGACTCATCTGTGGCATTTAGGATGTGCCAGAGAAGAAATAAAAGCCCCAAAACAAAATTGCCAATTGCTGGCACTCGCTGACTCCCAAAAGCTGTTAGGTCCCTGTTTTAAGTGAGGAAAAAGGCCACGGGCTAGCAAGGGCCCTGCCAAGCCATCAACAGCCTTGTTAAAAGTGTTGCCTATAAAGAAAACCAGTCAGCTGACTGCCCCCAGTCGCCAAGACAGATGAGTATATCAAGCTAAGACCTCCAGCAGACGTAGGCTTGGCTACAGACATGGCAGGGAACCCAGAACGCAGAAGGGAAGTGATCCATTTCTTTCCTTCTAGACACCAAAACCACTGACTCGGTCCTGGAAGTTTTGGGATGTCACCTCTCCTTTCTCTATTGTTGGGTACAGAGGACAGCCTTACCCACCTCACCAGATTTAAATGGGCTTTCAGAGTTACTTAATGAAAAAAGTCTTCCAGCTAAGATAAGAGCTCATTGTCTTACTCTAGATCTACTGCCTGTGTTTCTCATGTGAATACAGACAGGGCCCTAAACTTTGCCTTGTCCCTAATTCAAAAAAGTAAATTCTCATGCACCATAAGCTTTTCTCTTCCCAGTTCCCCATTCTAACTCACTGTTCAACTAATGGTACAGGACCAACACAGAACTGGAGTCCAGAGAACATCAAGTAAGAAACTGTAACAACTAAAAGGTATTTACACCCCAAACCCAAAAGTGTCTGGATGCTACAAAAACAACAACAACAACAAAACCTTTAATGTAAACATCTATAACTATGAGATGGTTTTAACAAGTGATCATCTGTCTCCTGGATGCCAAACTAGTAAAGGGAACAGGTACTTTAAAATAATCTGTCTCTGATAAAGCTTAACATGTTTCAAAATCCATAGGCCAGATCTACCTCAGATAAGTGCCAACATAAAATAATAATGATTCTTTTCTCTCTAATCTTTTTTTCTGTGTCACCAGCATCTTGTCAGACAAAAGGTTCCCAGCCACAGCCAAGAGGGATACATGTCTCCAGAACAACTGATGGCAGACAGTATCCCACAACGCCTATCTACCTTGGAAGACTCCCCTTCCCCATTCCCCCAAGAGCCAACCAACATCCAATAGTCAGCTAGAAGCAGCTTTTGAGAGAAACGACACCCCTCTTCCCATCTACCTGCTTTTTTATAATGAGCAAAAGTCTGGGATGTAAGGATTATGTTCTAATTATGTCACCAGCCCTCTCTTTCTGCACTCTCTCCTTCTATATTCTCTCCCCTCCACGCAGTCTCTCTCCCTCTCTCTCCCCCCAGTAAAGCTCTAGAAAGCTAACCCTGGCTCGTTCTTCTGCAACATCCAGTGTTCTCTTCTGTCAGCAGGCCAGCCATGAGTGCCACCACTTTACCAACAGTAAATATGACCCCATTATTTCAAAAGGTAAAAGAAAAGTACATTCTTATATTAAAACCACTTTATTGAAGTGGACTACTCAAGAAGTGTGCAATATAGTAATTTATAAATTGTTCTACTAATTGTTAAAAGATTAATAAATATTTAGATTCCAAAATTAAATAAATGTTTTCTTCAGAGTATGTTCAGAATATAGATACCTTACAACTAAATTCTGAATTTGGTTGAAAGTTCATATATGAATATATTGTATTTGATCACATCTTCCCCCATTTTCCTATGGTCTGATTGCTCCTGTACACTGCCATCATTTTCAAAAGTTCATGTGTTAGGTGTTAGGTTTTTTAAACTTAATGATTCTACTTATTACTGCTTATTAATGTGCATACATGATTGCCAGCTAAAAACATACATAAAGTCACATCTTAATTTTCAAATTCTAGAAGTAAGTTTATCAATTAATAAAGCTTAATGTATGTCTTTGTATTCATTTTAGGGCTTTCATTTTAACAAGATACCAAAAATGCTTTGAATATAGCATTTATTCAGAGAAGCAATACACATATAATACATTTTCTTTTAACTTTAGACAGAATTTTCTGTCCTTTTTGCTTATTACTGAAACTTTTTAAGAATCTTCAAGATATTCTTTGGAAATAATGGTTCTCCAGAAATAATTTATTTGCACTATAGCCTGCTATTAAAATCCAGGACAAATCCAAAAGCAATTCTTCACAAATAAGTATCAAATACTTTCAATTTTCTTTTGAAGGATCATACAATTGCTTTTGACTGTAAAAGATATATTTTATAATATATTCTGAATATGTTCACTTGAGTCTCCAATCTATAATGCTTGGCAAAAATGGAATATATTTTCAAAGTATTTTTAATTTAATCAAACCCACCAATACATGTTATAAAATTGTATATAAATATGAGGTATATAAATAGCATTATCTAATCCGAAATTGTTTCCTCTTCTTAGCATTTGTGAGTTTTTTTTTAATAATTTAGGACTAAGAAAAATATCTTAACAAGGAATATTAATTTTTCACATTATTCTTTGTAGTAAACTATTTTAAAGGAAGAGAAGCATGGACTCAAAGAATAAGACATGTAAAGTAGCTAAAATAATTCTAAAAGGTTTCTTCTACCTGTATTAAAAGGTACTCTATATCAAATCTGAATTCAGATTTTCACTTGACAATGAAACACAAATTATTATAATAAATAAGTCTTACGCAATATTTTACCTCAAGCAAGAATTTCTTGATGTAATTATATAATTGGAAACACAATACAAGTATAAATACAGTATTACCTTATAGCTAAGATGGATTCAGACAATTTCAACAGTCTATCAATTCACATACAATTTTATTCTGTGCTAGTTACAGGTTAGAGCATGGGTTTTATATCTAGGCATATTCAATGGAAGCCAAAAGGAGAAGCAAATAATACAATTGCTTTCTAAGGAAGTCACAATATAAATTTAAAATGGATTATGTATAACCCACAACCTCTTAAACTACTCTTAGAAACAGAAGAAAGGTACCTTATGTAGGTGTTATCTTTCAAGGTAACACAATGAATTGAGCACCTATTTCATGACACTTTGTTAAATTCAAGTAGCTCCTTACCATTTTGGCTTTAATTTTTGTTTAACAATAAATTGATGCTATGGATGATTGATAAATAAAACTCTGATTGGCCAGTAGCCAAGCAGGAAAGATAGGGTAGGCGGGACAAGGAGAAGAAGAGTTCTGGGAGGTGGAAGGCAGAGGCAGAGAGATGCTGCCAGCCGCTGCCATGACAAGCAATATGCAAGATACCGATGAGTCATGAGCCACGTGGCAACTTATAGACTAATAGAAATGGATTAATTTAAGATGTAGGAACAGCTAGCAAGAAGCCTGAGCCATTAGGCCAAACAGTTTAAATAATATAAGTGTCTGTGTGTTTATTTTATAATTGGGCTGTCAGACTGCCGGTGCTTGGAGGGACCCAAGAGAAAACTCCAGCTACAAATTGAAATGATTCAAATAAATTTGTCAACCAGAAAACAAAAGAGCCAACAATATTACTATAAGAATACCAAGAAAATAAGTAAATTTAAGATAATTTATACAATAAATTGAAAATTCACATAATAGCTTTAAGAAAACAGATTAATAAAAGCTAATTTTAAGAATATGTAAAGTGGGTTCTTATTTCATATTGGGTAGTGTCTACATTATTAAATGATGTGATTTGTGATAATATAACTACAAATAGTCAACTTCTTACTATTTCAAAAATAAACAAAAAATTATCGATCAATAAAGTGGCAAGCAAAATTATATTGTGTAACCCATTTGGATAAGCCTGATGGTTCAGTGGATTACCTCTAACACAATTACATTAAATACATAGCATATATTACTTTATATTTTGGCCAATGACAGATATTTCAAATTAGTCACCAAACATTCTGCTCTAAAATAATAAGCCTTTCCAACTTAAAGCTTCAAATAATTTGAACATTTTGTATATATTCAGAACAATTTACATTCATGATTTAATACTTGAATTTTTGGTTAATTAAAAAAAATGAATTCTTGCCAGGCAGTGGTGGTGCACACCTTTAATCCTACCACTTGGGAGGCAGAGCCAGGTGGATCTCTGTGAGTTAAAGGCCAGCCTCATCTACAGAGCAAGATCAAGGACAGACACCAAAACTACACAGAGAAACCCTGTCTTAAAAAACAAAACAAAACAACAACAACAACAAAAATGAATTCTTTGAATGCCATTACTTAATTGGATACTTACTTTAGAAAAGTTTTAAAGTAACTTTATGTAACTCCAGTATACTGTGAATTATTATCATTTTCATTTCTGATATTCATATATGAATACAAAACTATTTTCATTCCACCAAATATTAAGCTTAAATAAGCTTCCGTCATATATTAATCATCCAGAATTTGAGTTTTAGTATATTTCTGAAAGAATGATCTTAAACAGATGGTTGTAAAACAAAATTTTGACATTGTGTATTTTAGACATCAAGAAAAGTTTTGGAAATAAAAGAAAATCTTTTATTTCCAAAATTCTATTAACCAATAACATTTTTCTTCCTTGTATGGAAATATTTACAGAGTCAGGAAAAATACTGTATTCCTGTAAAGTATGTAAGATTGTATTGTAGTGAATAAATTGAACATAAAATAAAATTCATCTCTAGCTCAGATCAAGGGCCATGAATTTATACTGTTCCCTGTCTTTGCAAACTTTGAGCAATTAAGCATCTTCTCCTTTTAGAAAAACCACTGAAAACTTGGAATTCTAAACTATCTTTTAAAAATAATTTGCATGTAAGTGTCCAAAATAAATTTAGATAAATAATACTTAAAAGAGATATTTTATATTTTAAAAAAGTGAAATAAATTTCTAATCTTAAATATGGACTGGATATTCATTCTCAAGTATATGTGATGCAATGTTTTCAGATATGCAATTATGTTTTCTTTCTTTTGAGACAGGGTTTCTGTCGCCCAGCTCTGTAGACCAGGCAGACTTTGAACTCAGAAAGATCCACCTGCCTCTGTCTCAGAAGTTCTGGGAATAAAGGTATGCACCACCAGTGTCCCCAGCAGGATTATAATTTTTAATATGATATTTTCTTGCCATTTGTCTGCTGGAGTTTACTATTGAATAACCTGTGATACCTGAGTGCTTAAATTTAAAAGCATTGAATTTATGCTTACTTCTCAGTATCTTTTTTAAATTTAATTTAATTTTATTTTGCAATATAATTTAATTCTACATATCAGCCACAGATTCCCTTGTTCTCCCCTCTCCCGCACCTCTCCTCTTTCCCCCAGCCCACGCCCCAGGGCAAAGACTCCCCCGAGGAGGATTGAAATCAACCTAGTTATCTCAGTCCAGGCAGGTCCATTCCCCTCCTCCCAGGCTGAGCCAAGCGTCCCTGCATAAGCCCCAGGGTTTCAACAGCCAACTCATGCACTGAGCACAGGACTCGGTCCCACTGCCTGGATTCAGTATCTTATATATGCAATTATGTTAGATTTTAAATTACAACATTATTTGATGAATAATTGATGCACTAAATTCAGTTCTCTGAGATTCTGAAACATGGATGGACTCTTATTTAATTCAGTCAATGTATGTCATGTCTCTTACCAAATAGTTTACAAAAAATAATTTTGACACAACTAAGTCAATACAAGATTTAACAAAGCAATATTGAATATCCTGAGAAAGAATTCCTTCCACAGAATTCATAAGAATTCCATTATGTAGTATTAAATAATTAAATAAATTTGAATATCAGTGCTGGTTAAATCTCAGGGATTCTTAAAATTCTCTAGCTGGTGGAGAGACATTGCATTGCAGTCAGAATAAAAAAAATCAAATAAATATGTCAATTCTTCAAATATCTGGGAAACTAAAACCAAGCTAATCTCAGGGCTAGCAGAAAACAATAATGAACATAGCAGAAATGTATCAGATAGCTAATAGAAAACGAAGGCTAAAATAAAAAAAATTAGGTAAATTAATTGAATGAAGGCATATATAAATAAATTAGACAGTGATATGGAAATTAGAGTTGATAACTTGCAAATACAGTGTATGAGACTACAATGAAGTTATTGGCAGAACAATGAAAATTCATAAAATCTTGGAAATATCCAAAAGTATAAGGTTGTATCATGAAGGAATATGAAGTCTGAACAAATAAACAGAGAAAATTGAGATTGAATTGTAGCAAAAAATATTATAATAGCTTCCGATTGTAAATTACATGACTTAGAGATAGACCATCTAAAAGACTGCAGAAATCACATGGCTCAACAAATAACTGCTGTTTGTATTATTAACTACTACAACCATTTCAAAAATTATTATGGAGTTTTCTTAGAAATTAAAATTAATACGATATTCTGATCATATGATATAGCAATCTCAGTAAAAAGGGTATATGAGAAGGAAATAATATATCAACATTTAGAATGATTATCAGCATTCCTATAGTTACAATGTTCTCTGTACCATTTCTCTCTCTTTTCTCTGGCTTTTTGTCCCTGTACATATTAGTTCTCCTAACATGTATGAAGTGACATCATTAAGATTTGTGAAAATTAGGAAAATTTCATGAATGATTTGTCTTTTTGGATAATGTTCTTTGAAAATATTCATATACTTTATTATGATATCTGAAAATTTTGTTTTACTCTGCAGGTTGCTTGTTTTAAAAAATAATTCTTTACAAGTCTATGTAAAAAACAAGAACCCTTATACACTTTTAGTGGGCATGTGAATAGGTAAAATCATTATGGAAAACAGTATAGAAACTTTTCAAACATTTAAAAATAAAATAGAATAACAATATGAATTCTAACTAATCTTTCTTATGCAAATACATGTTTTTCAAAGCGCTTTTTTCACTTCTGTATTCAATGCATCATTTCTCATAAGCTTATTCATGCTTTGGTGTATTAATGAATAAATAAAATGTGGTATACTCATCACTCAGTAGAATATTATACAGCCTTAAAAAGGAAAGTAATGCTATAATTGGTAAACACATGGGTAAAATAATATGATGTTAAGTATAATAATTCAGGCACAGAAAAACAAATACTGATCAATTTAGATACATTTTATTTATAAGAAAACTTGAAGTCTTAGAAGCAGGCAGTTTAGTGGTACTTACTAAAGATCAGAAGTTACAAAACCATAAGCCCACTAGTCAGATAAGAAATTCCTGTTTATAAGACAAACTCTGTTGACATGTCCAGATAACAAGCAAGAACATGAAAGTCAGACCAGGAACTCAAGTAAAAATCCAGACACAGAAATTATGGAGCAATGCTGTTTATGGGATTGCTCCCTCCAAGTCATATTCAGCCACATCCATGATCACTAGCTGCCATAGTATCAGAAGGAGCTTTTCTTTCTTTCTTTTCTTTTCTTTTCCTTTTTTTTTTTTTTGGTTTTTTGAGACAGGGTTTCTCTGTGTAGCTTTGTGTCTTTCCTGGAACTCACTTGGTAGCCCAGGCTGGCCTCGAACTCACAGAGATCTGCCTGGCTCTGCCTCCCGAGTGCTGGGATTAAAGGCGTGCGCCACCACCGCCCGGCCAGAAGGAGCTTTTCAAGCTGCCATGGGAAAATAAAAGTAATCAATAGTCTTTACCATCTATTAAGTCTATGAACCACAACAATGAATAACCTTGCAATATATTTTCAAGGGTTGTGATCATGGGGCTTACTATCATGTGGATAATCACAATAATCTCATTTGGCATATGGCTTGCTTAATAGGAGATAATTGATACCTAACATTGGAAACCAAGCCAAAAACCTGTGACAGGAGAAGTCAGAGACTCTAAAGATAGATGTACTATTTGTCATTTTTCTAAACCCTTATAGATTCTAGCTGTATTCTAAATATGTATCCTTATACACACAGCTAACCATATGTCTCATCTCTCAGCAACAAAGCTTTTTTTTAACCATCAGGGACAGTACATATATTCAAGACAAGTCAAAATGTAAAGAAAATAAGTGACTCTGGGGTTCTTAGACTCAGTTAGCGTGGAATAGGGAATATGGCAGTGACAAGAGAAAGGGGACTAGGACTCCTGCCCCAAGATAGCTTCTTTTAGACAAGTAGGGGAAGCAACATCCATGTAACATCAAAGTATGGTTATTTGATCAAGACTGGGCTAATGAACATGGTTATTTGATCAAGACTGGGCTAATGAACATACCCAGGTAGATGCCAATAATGAGGGAAGAAATTTCACAGGGCCCCAGGCCTACCTGAAGAACTACAAGCAGTCAAGGCCTGCTGAGGGAGCAAAAGTCATTTTTCACCTGATAGGCTATAAATTCTCAAGTGGCTAGCTAACCTACTAAGTCATGTGTAAATATGTGCAATAGTAAATCAACTCAATGATTTATGTAAATATAATATGTATAATTATTTATAATAAATATAAAAGAATAGGTTATGAATATGAGATGGAGCAAGATGAAGAGTTGCAGAAGGAAGAGGAAGGGGTAGAAATGAAGTAAATCCAGCACTCATGTATAAAATCAAAAAAAAATTTAAAAATATGTTAAATTGGCAGTATCAATGCAATGCCTTTCAGAAAAAAATATATGTTGTTAGAAATTAATTAATTTTAGTATCATGAAATACATTCGTTAATATAAAAACTAATAACAATATTAAACATGAGAGTGTTATAAAGGTGAAATAAATCCTGAGAAGCAGAATTCAGAATTAGCAAACAAGTGAGACAAGTAGAAACAAAGAGAAATAGGGACATTTATTATTAATAATAAGGTTAATTTCTATACATGGCTTCAAAATGTGTGACTCAATAGGTTACATTTAGGAATATATATGTATATACATACATATATGTGCAGGCAATAAACAAAGGCCATGAAGTTGAAGGAGGGTGGGGAGATATATGAGAGGGTTTGAAGGGAGAAATGGGAAGGAAGAAATTTTGTATTTAAAATACAATCTCAAAGCGTAAACAAATGAAAACAGATGCAAAAAATCTGAAATAAAGTAATAGGATAAATAAATGCACCCGCATTTGGAAAAATTTAACCTCATTATTCCAATAATTAATAAGAGTAAATAGATGTATACCTAAGAGTACAAAACCATCCTGAATGATATTAACAAAGTCACCCAACTAATATTAATAAGATATTATGTGCAACAAGCCTAAGTAATTCCCTTAAAGATAATGTGGAAAATACATCATGATAAGTGATATAAGATATTATAAAGCATGCCTCAATATATGTATAAGTATTTAAATCACAGAGTTGTTCACTGCAGCAGATTCAAATTAGAATAAATAAAAGTATCTTAAACACTGCCAAATATCTGTGAATTTAATGAAGAAATTTCAAAAAGATCTCATGATAAAGAGAGAAACTTTTAAGATAAAGTATTTTTACAAGTTTAGACTAAATTGAAATAAATACAATACAGAAAGTTATGAGATAAAGGCAAACTAGTAAAACATGAAGATAATAGCAATTAATATTTATATCAACCAAAGAAAAAGCTATCAGTATAGTATATTACCTAACCATACATTAAAGAAGTATGTGCAAAGTTCTGAATTTGATTCCAGCATAGAAAAAAATAAAAACAAAATAAAAATAGGTTTTTAGCTATTGATGAAATTATTAAGACACCTCCATGTAGTTAAAAGCCAGGTTTATTTTGTGGGGTAACTCACAAATGAAGGGATAGGTAACAGGGTCTGGGAAAGGTGTAGCGCAGACTGGTGGTGTTCTCTGGGGAACTCTGCCCGGTCTACCTCCAGCATCCAGGGTCCAGGGTCCAGGGTCCAGAAATCAAGAGAGCTGGCATATCTGAATCTTGGGTCTTCAGGGTCCTCTCTCGGCCCTGCCTTGTAGGTGTGACAGTTACCAAAGCCTCAATGGGGCTTGGTTCCAGATCAAAGCTGTAATGGCTACCCATTACATTTACCAGAATACAAAAAAAAAAAAGTAAAATAAAATGAAAGAGGGAAAAAAAGCAAGTAAGTATAATAAAAACAGATACCTAATTGGAGAAGAAAAATTAGTTTTCATCAATGGAAGGACACTGAGTATATCAACCATACTCCAAGGCAGAATCCATGCATAGAAGTAGTTGAACAACACAAATTAGATTCCATGGTGCCTGCATGTATGCGCGTGTGTGTGCATGTGCGTGTGTGTGCATGTGGTGTGCGTGTGCGTGTGGTGTGCGTGTGCGCGCCCGTGTGTGTGTGTGTGTGTGTGTGTGTGTGTGTGTCTGTGTGTGTCTGTGTGTGTGTACATATACATGTGTGTGAAGTAGTTTAAATATACTTGATTTGATTTGGTTTGAGTTTTGTTTGGGCTTCTTAAGAGAGAGAAAGCACTTTAAATTGGGTAGGTGGGAGAGACCTGGCAGGATTGAACAGAGGGGAAGAATATGATTAAAATATATTGTATGATAATTAAAAAGGAAAATAGAATAAATGCATGAAAATTTTTCTTGTATAAAATGATAAAAGCTGATGAATCTTGAAGAGTGGATAAGACCATTATCACATATGAAAGAATAAAGCTTATCACAGTAATTAAGTGATTATGTGGTCTTGTCACTATTGCTTAGAATTTACTAATATCTACAATTTTGGTCCAAGTAAAGAGAAAAATGTCATTTCTTTTCTAATTAATATATTTTCAATCAATTATTGTCTTCTGTGCCTATAAATCTGTTACTGGAAAGGCAAAGGACAATAGAGAGACCACAAATCCAAGTCCAGTCTAGCAATGCATAATGAGTTTCAAGCCAGCTGATACTACATAGAGATCCTATCTAAAACAAAAATAGACAAAAATAATAAAAAGCACACATTAAAATTGCTATATTCACAGTTTAATTCACAAATTGAAGGAAAACATCATTTTTATTTTTTTTTATTTTTTATTTATTTTTTTATTTTTTTCAATTCCTTTTTTTTAT
This sequence comes from Peromyscus leucopus, assembly GCF_004664715.2. Taxonomy (NCBI): domain Eukaryota; kingdom Metazoa; phylum Chordata; class Mammalia; order Rodentia; family Cricetidae; genus Peromyscus; species Peromyscus leucopus. The sequence goes on along the minus strand of NC_051083.1, from coordinate 77,069,184 downwards.
TATTATTTTACAGCACCATTCAGTTCAACATAATAGCCACAGATTCCCCTGTTCTCCCCCTCTCACCCCCCCCAGCCCACCCCCCATTCCCATCTCCTCCAGATCAAGGTCTCCCCCGAGGACCGGGGTTGACCTGGTAGACTCAGTCCAGGCAGGTCCATTCCCCCCCTCCCAGACCGAGCCAAGTGTCCCAGGATTCAAACAGCCAACTCATGCAACGAGCCCAGGACCCGGCACCAACGCACAGCTGCCTCCCAAACAGATCAAGCCAAATGACTGTCTCACCCGTTCAGGGTGCCTGATCCAGTTGGGGGCCCCTCAGCCTTTGGTTCATAGATCCTGTGCTTCCATTCATTTGGTTATTTGTCCCTGTGCTTTATCCAACCTTGGCTTCAACAATTCTCGCTCATATAAACCCTCTTCTTTCTCACTAATTAGACTCCCAGTGCTCCACCAGGGGCCCAGCCGTGGATGTCTGCATTCAGATTCCTCAGTCCTTGGATGGGGTTTATGGCACAACTAACAGGGTGTCTGGCCATCTCATCACCAGAGTAGGTCAGTTCCTGCCATCTCTCGACCATTGCCAGCAGTCTTTTGTGGGGGTATCTTTGTGGATCTCCGTGGGCCTCCCTAGCTCTCTGCTTCCTCCCCTTCTCACCTTCTCATGTGGTCTTCATTTACCATGGTCTCCTATTCCTTGTTCTCCCTCTCTTTTCTTGATCCAGCTAGGATCTCCCACTCTCTTTCCCTCAACCATTGCCCTTCATTGCTCCCACTCATGACCAGGCTGTTCATGTTGATATCATCCATTTTTCCATGTCTTTTTTGGGGTCCCGTTTTCCAGGTAGCCTCACTGGTGATGTGAGTAGCAGTCCAGTCATCCTTGTTCCACATCTAGCATCTTCCTATGAGTGAGTACATACCATATTTGTCTTTCTGAGTCTGGGTTGCCTCACTCAGGATGATTTTTTCTAGATCCATCCATTTGCCTGTAAACCGCATGATGTCATTGTTTTTTAAACTACCATTTAATTACATACTTTCCTGATTAACCATATTAGAATATTAATAGAGCCATTTATGAGTTTATTTACAATTATTATATCCACAAGAAAAGAAAATACAATTTTAGTTTAGTCAAGTAAATCTTGACCATCATGAGGTCACTTTTTGAAAGCATTTTTAGTTAAAAGAAAGTACCAAAGATCTCTGGCGAGGCATAAAGGAAGTTGAGTGCTATGCACTCCTGACATTACAACAGCTACTTGTTTATTAATGTTCTAAAAGTAGTGTAAAGAAATTGTCATTCCCATAAGTATGGAGAATGTTAGTTCAATGGCTAAAACTTGAGCATGTAAATCTGATGGAAATAGAAAAACATTTTCTTTCTCTGAACCAAGTAATAATTACTGCTTTCACTCATGAGATTGAAGACTAATCTACTTGAGATATTACTTAGGGTCTGTCACCCTCATTCTTTTAAGGATTTATATAAAGGGGGTATATATTTACTTGAAATGTTATGTCTTTCACTAGGTTGCAATATTATTTGCAAAGCTGGGCAGATACAGGATGGCTATGACAAATGAAATTGCTCTAATACCATACTACTTAAAACAGTAAATAAGGAAGGAAGAACTGTAAGGGTTTATTTCCAGTAAGCTACATGTTGAATTTAAGAAGGGATTATGTCTTTGCTTCTGTCTGACTAGTAAGACATTATATAAGGTCCAATAGAGAATATTTACCTGTTAGCAAAGAAAAATGTTAGCAAGTTGAAAAAAAGAGAAAGGTCCTTGACAATTACCTTGGGATTTCAGACTTAGATATAATTAATTCCCAGTTTCTTGAAAATATAATAATGAAATGTAACAATTGTCAGTGCCATTTCCTCATACAGTGTGTTAGAATAAAATGCTTCTAAGGGCTATGAGATGAGTCTCTTATTGTCTTACTGTTTGTACCGATCATACTTTGAATATACAGCCTCTGGTAACAAGCGAATGTACCTCAGATTCTAATTGCTCTGAAGGAAATTAAAGAGAAGAATGAGGAACCTTCTTTATAGATATATTACAAATTAAACATTTATACAAATACTAGTGGTCTCCATAGAGAATATTACTTGCATAAAACAAAGAAGAAATACTGAGGCTGAATATATTTCAAGAAAACTCTACAGAGGAAAGAAAAGGTACTTTAAGTGTGGGCATAAACCAATTAAGCCTATACTATTATTAAACTTAGAGGATATTTGCTGGATTAATATTTTGTCACAAGGGATAAAATAATGCTTAGTAAGTACTATACCTCTTTAAAACATGGTTATTTCTACTTTGAGCTATAAACCATTAGTGACACATGGGGAAATGTGATAATAATAAGCAAACATATTGCTAAGCCTTTAACTGCCTTTTTCTTGATCTTCACCTTCTGTTTTATGGTGGAAAGTATTGCAGCCTCACTGGAAATTTTCTGTAAGGCAGTAACTCTGTTAGAAAGAAGTTATATACATGAAAGACAAACCACATAGACTATGTTAAACATATTACTCATGTACTTGGCAAGCTGCAATGAGGTAACAGTATTGATTTTATTTTTATTGACACATTTCAGTTCACTTTTTTCTATGCTTTTGATTCATGGTCTTTATTTCAGAGCTCTGTAGAACTTAGTAAACTTTACAAAGTACCTTGATGTTTTGCAAAGGCAAAAAAAAATGGAACTCCCTCGTCTTACTAAAGAGAAAATTTTGTGAAAGAATGTAATAAGTACTCCAATCGGCATAACACCCAAACTGCTCCATGCAAAGTGTTCTGGGCCTTTTCATCTCAAGTGCCATTCTAGTCTTTCTACATTTTTTTGCCTTGGTTTTAAGCTAAAATTCTTCTCATGCTAAAAGCAAAAGCATTCTTCATGTGTGAGTGTGTGTGTATGTGTGTGTGTGGGAGGGGTGTGTGTGCCCATAGAATAAACTTTCAAATACATTGGCATGAAAGAAGGAAGCTTGGGATAGTTACAAAATTTCCTTTGTTTTCACTCTTTAATGGATGTTGTACAGGGTGAAACTAATTTCCATATGCTTTGAGGTTTGCTTTTAATGGAACTCAAATTAATAGAACTCAAATGAATGAGCTCAATTATGAATTTAACATCTATTAAACTATTTATTACAGAAAAAAGTAACATATATGTGATAATACATGGAAATGCAATAATATTAAAGTACTTTTGACAAGAAATTACTGTGAATCCATGTGCTTCCTAGATTTCAATTGTTCATAAAATTTGGTCTCTGAAATGCAGACTTTCCTGATAGACATAGTTAAAGCAATTAATTTCAACACATATCCACAAAATGCATACACACACCATAAAAACTGGACCATTTGGGGGTGATAAGCAAGAGTCAGTGGTAACGACAATGCCAGAATTATAATTCCCTTATACTACACAAGTCCTAATCCTAATAAGCACTTGGGAGGCAGAGCCAGGAAGATCTCCATGAATTTGAGGCCAACCTGGTCAACATAGTAAGATCCAGGACAGGCACCAAAACTACACAGAAAAACACTGTCTTAATAATAATAACAATAACAATACTGGGGGGAAGGGGAAGAGGGAAGGAAGGGGGAGAACAAGGGAATCTGTGGCTGTTATGTAGAACTGAATAGTATTGTAAAATAAAAGAAAAAAATTAAAAAACAACAACAACAAAAAAGAAGAAGCAAAGTCTCCCAGGAAGAATAGACACCAGGAAATTATCAAAGTGAGAGGTGAAATTAATAAAATAGAAACTAAGAGAATAATACAAAAAAAAAAAATAATGAAACAACAAGTTGGTTCTTTGAGAAAATCAACAAGGTAGACAAGCCCTTATCCAAACTAACCAAAAGACACAGAGAGAGCATCCAAATTAACAAAATCAGAAATGAAAAGGGAGACATAACAACAGACATTGAGGAAATCCAGAGAATTATAAGGTCATATTTCAAAATCCTCTACTCCACAAAACTGGAAAACCTAAAAGAAATGGACATTTTTCTGGATAGGTACCACATACCTAAGTTAAATCAAGACCAGATAAACTATTTAAATAGTCCAATAACCCCTAAGGAAATAGAAACAGTAATTAAAAGTCTCCCAACCAAAAAAAAAGCTCAGGACCAGATAGTTTTAGTGCAGAATTCTACCAGATCTTCAAAGAAGAGTTAATACCTGTACTCTTTAAACTGTTCCACATTATAGAAACAGAAGGAACATTACAAAACTCCTTCTATGAGGCTATAATTACGCTGATTCCTAAACCAAACAAAGATGCAACAAAGAAAGAGAACTACAGACCGATCTCCCTCATGAACATTGATGCAAAAATACTCAATAAAATACTGGCAAACAGACTCCAAGAACACATCAAAAAATTATCCACCAGGATCAAGTAGCCTTCATAAGGGTTGTTCAACATACAAAAGTCTGTCAATGTAATATACCATATAAAGAAACTCAAAGAAAAAAAACAAACAAACACATGATCATCTCACTAGATGCAGAAAAGGCATTTGACAAAATCCACCACCCCTTCATGATAAAGGTCTTGGAGCAATCAGGAATACAAGGAACATACCTAAACATAATAAAGACAATTTACACCAAGCCAACAGCCAACAACAAATTCAATGGAGAGAAACACAAAGCAATTCCACTAAAATCAGGAACAAGGCAAGGCTGTCTGCTCTCCCTATACTTATTCAATATAGTACTTGAAGTTCTAGCCAGAGCAATAAGACAACATACGGAGATTAAGGGGATACAAATTGGAAAGGAAGAAGTCAAGCTTTCCCTATTTGTAGATGACATGATAGTATACATGAGTGACCCCAAAAACTCAACCAAGGAACTGAAATAGCTTAAAAACACCTTCAGTAACATAGCACGACACAAGATCAACTCAAAAAAATCAGTAGCCCTCCTATATGTAATTGACAAAGAGGCTGAGAAGGAAATCAGAGTTACATCACCCTTTACAATAGCCACAAATGATATAAAATACCTTGGGGGAACTCTAAGCAAGTGAAGGACCTATATGACAAGAACTTTAAGTCCCTGAAAAAAGAAATTGAAGAAGATGTCAGAAACTGGAAAGATCTCCCATGCTCATGGATAGGCACGTTTAACGTAGTAAAAATGGCAATCTTAACAAAAGCAATCTACAGATTCAATGCAATCCTCATCAAAATACCAACACAATTTTTCACAGACCTGAAAAAAATAACACTCAATTTCATATGGAAAAACAAAAAACCCAGGATAGCCAAAATAATCCTGTACAATAAAACAACCTCTGGAGGCACCACGATCCCTGACCTCAAGCTCTACTATAGAGCTACATTAATAAGAACAGCTTGGTACTGGACAGAAAAATAATGACATCATGATGTTTTCAGAAAATGGATGGATCTAGAAAAAAACATCCTGAGTGAGGTAACCCAGACTCAGAAAGACAAACATGGTATATACTCATTGATAGGAGGATACCAGATGTAAAACAAAGATGACTAGTTTGCTACTCACAACTCTAGGGACGCTACCTAGAATACCAGACCCTAAGAAAGACACAGGGATCACCCAATGACAGAGAAATGGATGAGATCTCTATGAACAACCTGGATGTGAGTGGGGATAATGAAGGGCAAGGTTCAAGAGAAATAGAGATTAGGGGAGAGGGAGATCCCAGCTAGATCAAGAACAGAGAGAGAAAACAAGGAATAAGAGACTGTGATAAATGAGAATAGGAATAGGAAGAAGCAAAGTGCTAGAGAGGTCCCCAGAAACCACTAAGATACCTCCACAATAGACTACTGGCAATAGTTGAGAGAAAGCCCGAACTGACCTATTCTGGTGATAAGATGGCCAAACACTCTGTCATGCTAGAAATCTCATCCAATAACTGAGGGAAGCAGATGCAAAGATCCATGGCCAGGTCCCAGGTGGAGCTCCAGAAGTCCAATGGGAGAGAAAGAGGAGGGATTGTATGATTGAGAATTGTTGAGACCAAGATTGGAAAAACAACAGGCATAAAGAACCAAACTAATGGAAACACATGAACTATGACCCAATAGCTGAGGAGCCCCCAACTTGATCAGGCACTCTGTATAAGTGAGACACTTGATTAGCTTGAACTGTTTGGGAGGCACCCAGGCAGTGGTACTGGGACCTGTCCTTAGTGCATGAGCTGGCTGTTTGGAACATGAGGCTTCAGCACGGATATTTACCTCAGCCTGGGAGGATGGGACTGGACATACCTGGACTGAATCTATCAGGCTGAGCTGAATCCCCAGGGGAGTCTTTGCCCTGGAAGAAATGAGAATGGGGGGTGTGCTGGGTGGAAGGGGGGAGAGGAGGCCAGGGGAATCCGTGGCTGATACATAAAATTAAATTAAATTATAAAATAAAAATAAATAATATAGTTTTTAAAAAGTTCTTTAAAAGGGCAATGCATTGCCATAGCCCCAGTAGCCATATAGAAGGTGTGTCCTAGGGACCCTAAGCAAAACACCACACACTACCTGTCAGTTTTGATTTGTTCAGGTATACCCATAATGGCCAAACTTCTAGCAAATGAGTGATTACAGAATCAGCTTTTTCAGAACTCAATGCAGTTGCCCATTGAAATCCTAAATAAGTATCAATGGTGTTGTGTACATATTTCAAAATTCTGCAAAGTGAAACACGTCCATCTGCCAGATTTCATTTCTCTGAGTACCCTTTGGGTTACATCCTGCTGGTAATGGCGTTTGATTGTAGAAGGAACAAGTAGGACATTTCTTTACTATTTCTTTGGCTTGTTGCCAGGTTATGGAAAAATCCTTTTTTAAACCTTTACTATTGACATGATGTTTTTTATGAAATTCTGAGGCCTCCAGCACATTTCCTATCAATAATTTATCAGTCTCATGATTGCCTTGTGCTAGAGGGCTTGGTAGACCAGTATGGGATCGGATGTGAGTTATATATAAAGGATGACTCCTTTTCCTGATTGTATCTTGTAATTGAATAAATAGTGAAGTTAATTCTGAAGCATCAGGGATAAATTCTGCAGTCTCAATATGTAATACTACTCTTTCAGCATACTGAGAGTCAGTTACTATGTTGAGAGGTTCTGAAAAATCCATTAATACCAACAGAACAGCATACAATTCTGATTTTTGAATTATAAGGACTTTGAACCACTTTACTTAAATTTTCTGATTTGTAACCTGCCTTTCCTTGTTTGTTGGCATCTGTATAAAATTTACGAACTCCAGATATGGGTTTTTTCCTTACAATTCGAGGCAAGATCCAATCTGTTCTCTTTATAAGATTAATTCTATCTCTTTTGGGATATTTGCTGTTAATTTCTCCCAAAAAATTACTGCAAGCTCTTTGCCAAGATTCACTTTCTGTCAATAATTTTTCAATGTCCTCCTTAGTTAAAGGTATGAAAATTTCTGCTGGGTTCATTCCTACTAATTGACAAAGTCTCAATTTTCCTTTCCAAATCAAGTCAGAGATTTTTCCACATAAGTTTTTAATTTTTCATTTGGTTTATTTGGTAAAAATATCCATTCCAATATAATATCTTCCCTCTGCATTAATATTCTTGTAGGAGAATGCCTAGAGGGTAAAATGACCAAAATGCAATCCAGCTTTGGATCAATATGTTCCACGTATCCTTCATGTACTTCCTTTTCTACCAAGGCCAATTCTTTCTCTTGGACTATTTAAGTCCTTGTCACCTTCTAAGGTTTTAAACAAATTATTCAGTGCATCATTTTTTACCCCAACAATAGTTCATATATGAGAAATGTCTCCATATATTCTTTGAAAGTCATTAAGAGTCTGTAGTCAATCTCTCCTAAATTACACCCTTTGAGTTCTAATTTTTGTAGTTCTATTTTATATCCTAAAAAATAATAGAATCTCCTCCTTGTATCTTTTCAGGAGCAATTTGTAATCCCCACCAAGGCAAAATTTTCTTTACTTCTTCAAACATTCTTTCTCACCTGCACCCCCATCAACAGGTTCAGCTCCATTGTGCTATACAGGCAAGGAATAGGGCATGCTTTCCAGAGTTGTGTAGCTGGTAAGGGGGAGGGTCAGCTCCCTAGTCTGTCGCAGATAGTAAGAGGTGAAAGGTAAGAGGGGGCATCTCTCCTGGATGCAGATACAGAGCTCAACACAATTTTAATTTTCAATTGGCGACCTGTGGCTTTGAGGGAAAGCACAATCCCCTGTACAGGATAGTTCCAATTAAACCCCTTTGTGTGTGTGTGTGTGTGTGTGTGTGTGTGTGTGTGTGTGTGTGTGTGTGTGTGTGTCTGTGTGTCTGTGTGTGTCTGTGTATGCATAGGGATACACATGAATGTATGATGTTTGTATGTGAATGTCTCCCATTGTCCATAAATCCTTTAGAATCTTTATATTTATATGAATGTATAAATTATTAGGTTTTCATAAATCTCCTTCAAACATCCATATTTAACCCTTTTCCAAACTCTCTTTTCCCTAGTGTCTCTTCCTTCAGTTGTAAAATAGTACCATTTATTCTTAAGAATATGCATTTATACACATCATGAAAATACCTACAGTATATTTCCCTGTTTATCTTTTAGAAAAAATGTCACATTTAATACTTTAATAAAACTCTACTTAATATTACTCCTAAAATGCTCTTGAGAAACAATCATGTGAAAAAATCTGGGAATGGACAGATGGCCCACCAATTAACTCGTGTACTGCTTTTGCAGAGAACGCCAGTAAATTTCACAACATCTACGTGATTTAAAGCCACATGTAGCTCCAACTCTCAGCTCATCTGATTCTTCTGGACTCTGTGGGCAACTGTACTCACATGCAAAAACCCATGTACATACTGACACTATATGTCATATTGATACCTGGTAGTCAATTTCGTAAACATTGAAAAGGTAATTAAAGATCTATTTTTGTTTGTTTAATGCTATTATGATTAATTGTTTTTAAGTACCAGGAAAATTTTATTAGAGTTTTGAAGGATAATACCCCTAGCCACACAAGCTTTTAATCTCAACAGATGCATAGTAGAGGAAAAAGGAGAAAGAAAGAAAAAAATCCATGTTATTTAACTTGGCAAAGAAGTCAGACATATGGTAGATATGTAGTCACATAGCAGAAAAGGAGGCTTTAGAAAAAGAGTAAGGAATCCCAAAGTGTTAGAAAAAAACACAAAAAAAGGTTTGTTGTTTTTGAGCAGGCATTCCGATGAAACATCATGGTTGTGCTCTGTAAAAGACTCCACTCAGGGACAGGACATTCTATTTTCCAGACAAGGAGTTTTCTTAAGCTACTCTAACATATTTCCCTCTGAAGAGACAACAGTCAAGTCATTTAGGAACCAGATAAGGGATCAGAGCCCCCAAATATATCTGGCATCTCTGGTTATTATGATGAATTTTCTATTCTCTCCTGGCTAGGTTCTGTTTACACAGTTCTCCAGTAACCTAGTCTAAACATTGGTTACTATTCCATAAATTTTCAAGGTATTATTAATATATAGTAGTATTTGAAATTACAGTGCATAAACAGGCATGCCTCACAAATTTTTTTTGTTTCTATAAGCACAAAAACTGAGAAGATTTTGAGAAAAAGGAATTCTATCTGAAGTTTAGCATAAAGTTTTAAGCCTGCTGAACTCTTCTAGAGACATTGAACTTGACAATTATTTCTTTCAAAAGTTGTTTTATCTCATCAAAAGTATCACCTTCACTTAATTTATGGCAGATTATAATTTATAATAACAACAAATAATTTTAAATGCACTATTATTTCTTTACTTCAGAATAAACTGTTTTGATGAATTAATTCCATGTTATTTCTAAGAGTTTAAGTGTTCAGTATTATTCTTGATTATTGGAATAAAAAGTATCCAAATTTATCTTTGGTTCTGCTAATGTAACTTGTGTTATTTGGGACTTATTTGATACAAAATACCATTAATTAATGTCAGTTACTTTGGTATAACACTTTTGGAAAGTATCCAGTATCACATGTAATAGCTAATAAAAATTTAAAAATAAGTTAAGCCCATTTTTATAATAAAACAATGTGAACTTACACCCCCTTGTTTCTTATTGCTATGTCTAATCCAAACAGAAAAGAAATAAATCACATCAATTCATTTCTATGGAAATTCAATCACACTTTCTAAAATGGTACTTAATGCAGGAGCACAGCTCTATATTGATTTGATGATGTAGGTACTTCATTCAAATAAATGTGTCCTACAATTCAAAAAGTCAATCAGTCAAGCAAATTGGATAAATTATTGCAAGAAATGTGCAGAAATCAATGCATAGAAAGTGCTTATATTTGAAACATTAACCAATCACAGTGTAGCTCATTCAATTATATTTCGGATCTCTTTTCTAGAGTTTACATCTCAATATTGCACTATTATGCATTTGAAATCACAAAAAACTGAGACTGATCTTGCCAACTATTTTTCACATAAATGTGTCTGAAAGAAGAGAGGCATTCTAATGCAATTACTTCAGTTCTCCTATTCCCAGATGTGTATTAATTCATAGGAAGTTGGCAGACTACAGTAATGGACCACACTGAAAACATATACTTTAAAGTTTTCTTACCAGTTAGACACATATATTTTTTCCTGCAATGTATCTTGTAGAAATTCAATACCATATAACCTGCATGAATCATCAAGGAATTTAAGAGTAAAAATGAAGAAATATGTGGGGTAATAGAATTTTTGAAAGCTTTACTTTTCTTTTATGTGTATGAGTGTTTTACCAGTATTCATGTGTGTGTATGTGCAGGCCTGATGTCTTTGGAGGCCATAGGAGGGTATCAGGTTCCACAAAACTGTAGTTACAGACAATTGGGAGCCACTGTGTAGATTCTTCGAACTAGACACAGGCTCTCTGAAAGAGCAGAAGATACTAATAATAACTGAGTCATCTTTTCAACCCCCTGATAATTATTTTGATACCAAATATTATAGTGTCTTATCTGAACTTCCAACCAAATAATATAATACCTTATATTATTCTAATCAGCACTCTAGAAACTGTTCCAGCACCAGTAATTCCACTACCACTAATGGCAGTGTTATTCACATTAGCTCCCAGACAGTGCCTATGGTAAGATTAGAGAACCAGATTGGACGAGCACTGACAACAGACTATATGACAATGATTCCTGTGATTATTGTATTGTACATTCATACAATGACAGATTGATCAATGATTTAATGAGAAATGAGAAATACTGCATTGTTTGTTGTCATTTAAAATGTTTTGACTTTTTAAATAACTTTTAGAAGATTTGATGATTAATCATCTTGTTGGAATTCATACTCAAACCAAAGATTTCTACTTGTTAAGAGCATTAAAAGACACTTAGAAAAGTGTTGGAATTGAAAATATAAGTTAAATTGCTTGTCCTTCAGTGTCATGCTATCTTAGCAAAAGAACATCTTTATTTTCAATGAAAATTAATTAAGTCTCCTGCATAACACCACTAACATGTTTTATTCTGCTAGTGGTTGTGCATTTCAGTAGGAAATATGTTTGTATCATATACTATGAGAAAATTATGGTTTTGTGTGTGTGTAATAAATGAAATGCTACATTTGAATTCACAGAAAATGCTTTATCTTTAATTGAATAAACTCACTACCACATAAACAATAGAAATAAGATGCCACAATGTACAACAAAACTTTGCAGTCTTTAGAATTTCAATTTTGTCAGTATAGGAGATATAATACACCTGAAAACTCTTCATATTGATTATATCCACATTGTATAATAATAAAATATACACAATTTGAGGTTTGTAGAAATATAAGCTCATTTAAAGTACCTAAACTAAAACTTTCTATTTATAACAAATCTGACTACAACACATTTTCTGGGAATGTTTACCTTACTAAATACAAGGACAATATTATTTGGCACAAAGATTATGTTAAAAGTCTTGATTTTTAGTCACTAGTTAGGTGTGTGTGTGTGTGTGTGTGAATGTATGTGTGTGTGCAAGCACTCACTCTCACACGTAGGGATAGTCAGGTTGTTGTTGCAGGTGACTTCCCTCTCCTTCCCTCCCCTATCAGGCCCATTGCAGTGGCCTCTCCTTGGTCTTAAGAAATTAGCAAAAACTATATCATCATAGATATCCATGTGGAGATTACTGACCATGTGCAGGCACTGGCCTATGCTTCATCATAAGGCACTGGCCTGAAAACATTGGAAGTATATTAAAGACAGCTTTCACAATTTGTGTGACTCAGTTCCATCACTCCAACAAGAGAAGGCAACAAATGCCCAAATCATACACAAAACAACAGAGTCTATCCAGTATATTTGAAGGAAAAAACACATAAGACATTGATGACCACAAGTGGCAGAATGCTTATCAGGAACATCAAGGGGAAAGCAAGAATTATTCAAGTTCTTTGTGGGTAAATCATTTCTCTTCTTCACCCTTGGAAATTGCAAGTAAAAGAAAATCCAAGTAGGCACTTGTCCCTGATCAGGAGGCAAGGTGAAGTGCCCAACTGAAGGCCAACTACCCCTCCTCAGACAACAGCCTGTACACCAACGGTCAAGGGCTGCACCATCTCTAATTTTCATCGGAGTCCAGACTCCATCTCAGAGTCAGAGACAGAAGAGCCCCAGAATGGGGAGAAACTGAATGGAGGCCAGCTAAGCAATTGGTGGTAGGCCAGAAATAAAATAAAATAAAAATGTCTGTTGTCATTGTTATGTCATCCTCCTCTCAGTTCATCGTTAGACCCCTCAAAACCATTGAAAATCATTTCCTTTTCTCAGTTTTAGTTTGTATTCTTACATAGAAGATCTTAAACAAAAGCTCTTTTTCTTTTCTTCCTGTCCACTATTTTTAAATTTATTCTCTTTATGTGTTCCTGCTCCTATCAGAAAATGTAAAACAAACACCCTCACTTAGAAGCTTTTTCAATGCTAACATAGAGCATGGAGGAAAGACCACTGGTCAGGCCTCTGAGTACTTGGTATCCTGCTCACTCCACAAGGTCCTCCAGCCTACAGAACATATACCTTGAGAATTTCTGCCCAGCTGGGGTCCCCTAGCCCACACAACACATTTCTGTTCTGTGAATTTTGTGAATTTATGAGCTATGCTGTTTTGACAAAATGATCAAATTGGAATAATCAGAATTACTCCACTGGCTTTTGTAAGGATTGAATTTTTGGAAAAGCTATTGCTTCTGGTGAAGGACCAGATTCTTTCAGAAGTTTGTGGTGTAAAAGGAAAGCGGAGACAGATTTGCAAAGTCCTTGTTAGGTTTCATCTCTGAGATGTTTAAGCCTGCAAAGCCAGGCTTCCAGAGAGCCATTTAACATTGGGGACATGTATAGGAGATGGCAGCAGTGAAATAACCATCCAGGGGTGGTAGGATGGTTAATTGTGGGCGGGACAGGAAGGGAGTCATTGAGTGGAGTAGAGGTTTTATATTAAGGGGCAGTGATGAGGTTTTGATATTTATTTACTGCTACTGAAATATGAATCTGAGTAAATTGCTCCTAAGTAAGATGATAAAGATATTATAGTGTGGAAGATTTATAAAGTAATTATTCCTTTCTTTTTGTGTATATTTCCAACAGAGTTAATTGATTTTGTATGTAAATTTCAAGAGTGACTTACTTGGTCCTAAACCCATAACCTCGTGCACTCTTTCCACTCTACTTCCTTCTTCCTGTCCTGGATCTCTTCACTACTGTGTGATCAAACTCTGGTGTGGTCGATTGTGGTAGCATTCTAATTGTACTGAAATGTGATTTTGATTGTATGTTATAATAAAGTTGCCCGGGGGTCAGAGCTATTAGAGCCATAGAAAGAGCATGGCGGTGGTGGCACACGCCTTAAATCCCATAGATCTCTGTGTATTCAGGGATACAGCCAGCATTGGAGACATATGCCTTTAAGACCTGGGGGGCTGTACATTCAGACAGTGACGAGGCAGTCACGTGTTTGGGTTTACAACCAATGAGAAGGCAGAATGACTATGAATCGACTTACACACAGGAAATAGCTCTCTTTCGGGAAGCTGGGACCATGACAGGAGGAAGGGTGAGATTTTAGCTCTGAGCTCTGACCTCTTGGCTTTCTCTTTTACATTGGTTCTGTGTTTCTTATTTAATAAGACGGTTGGTTACATCTACACTATGGCTCTGTTTTTGGTCAACAGATCCCAAGGAAGGATTTCCTGTCTTCAGGCTTCATTTCTTTGTCTTTTTCCTACTACGTTCCCAGAATTTTATGATTTCTAGTATACATTACAGACTCAGTCAATGTTTGATTCCATTCTGTGGAAATAAGAGTATGTTCTACATACTGCCCAAGAAATGTCTTGCAAGTTGCTTCTCCTTTTACTATAACAATATAAATAAAAACTCAATCTTTTAAAACTTGGTGATTATCTCTTACAATTTACTGGATATGTAGATCCAAAATAACTAATAACCCAGAATATTAGAGAGTAGCTTTAGATTACCTATGATTCTTATGACTGGCTGTAAACTATAGCTCTCTGATAATAATGTCTGGAATTCTAAGAGAGAGATTCCAATTCATTTGCACTGGAAAAGATAACAATTATAAAGTGAACAAATTATTTCTTTTCATACCACTCAATGATCATTGTGTAAACACAGTAAATTTGAGAATCTGAAATATGTAGGATATTATTTTATTCTGTGAATCAAATTGCCTAACAGTTTACACTGCTTAAACTACTCTAATAGTTAAAATTAAAGGGTATCTGAATTACATAGATTCGAGTAGAAAATCCAACCTTTCTGTATTTATCTCTTTCTCTTTCTTCTTCCCTCTCCCATCATCTTTCTTCCCTACCATATTCCCCTCTTTCTTCTGACTCTTTCTCACAAAACAGACACAATAACACTTTCTGATATTTGGAAAAGATCTCAAATGTATCTAGACAGGGTTGGATATTTGAGTATAATTCTTTTTTTTTAATTAAGATTTTTTTTATTCATTTTACATACCAAAGATCCCCCATTCCCTCCTACAAGAAGGTAAGGCCTCCCATGGGGAAGTATATTTATTAGAGGCAAGTCCAAGCCCCTTCTCTCCCTGAAGGCTGTGCAAGTTGTCCCATCATAGAAGTAGACTCCAAAAGTTCTTCTCATGCACCAGGGATGGATTCTGATCCTATTGTCAGGGGGCCCCTTAAGCAGATCAAGCTACACAACTGCCGCACTATGCAGAGGGCTTAGTCCAGTCCCATTCAGGCTCCACAGCTGTTGATCTAAATCTCAAGAGCTCCCAGTAGTTTGGTTTGGTTATCTCTGTAGGTTCTCCCATCATGATCTTGATGCACCTTGCTCATAGAATCCCTCTTCTCTCTCTCTAACTGAACTCCTGGAGCTTGGCCTGATGTTTGACTGTAGATCTCTGCATCTGCTTCCATCAGTTACTGGAGAAAGGCTCTTGATGATAGTTATGGTATTCACTAATCTGATTACTGGGGTAAGCCAGTTCAGGCATCTTCTCCACTATTGCTGGTAGTCTAAGCTGGGGTCATCCTTGTGAATTCCTGGAAACTTTTCTAGCACCTGATTTTTCCCTATCCGCATGATGACTCCCTCTACCATAGTATCTCTTTCATTGCTCTCCCACTCCATCCCTGTTCCAGCTTCACCATCTTGTTCCCTTATTTTCTCATCCCCCATACTCTACCCTCCATTGCCCACCCCTCATCCCCAGTTTACACATGGAGATCTCATCTATTTCCCCTTCCCAGGGTGATACATTTGTCCCTCTTTGGGTCCTCTTTGTTAGTTAGCTTCTCTAGAGCTGTAGGTTGTAATCTGGTTATCCTTTGCTAATTCTTTTTAAATATACACACAAAAGAAGAATATAACACAGTGTTGAAAAATGGATAAAGACTACTTGAAAGAGTTTCTGCAAATTAGTTACCTTTTGGCCTTTTCTTAGGAGTTTTCAGTTCTGAAAGAAACTGCCTAGTTAGAAGAACACAATGGAACAGCATACTCTATGTATTTTAAAATAAATTTTTAAAATGGTAAATCCTGTTATTTTTTCTTTCCTTCTTCTTCTCTTAAAGGTACATAATGCTGTGGGATGATCTGTATGTCCTGTGGGAGCCCTTCTTGGGTTCCTTGTGGCGTTACCCAGCAGGTCCGTATAGAGGATGATTAGGACCATGGGCCTGAGTGCAGGTGTTTGAGATGGTCTGCACTTGGCTGTGCTGGGGGATGGTCTGTATGTCAAGTTGTTCTGATTGGTCAATAAATAAAACCTGATCGGCTATGGCTAGGCAGGAAGGATAGGCGGGACTAACAGAGAGGAGAAATAAAAGGACAGGAAGGCAGAAGGCCTGGCTGCAGCCGCCGCCATGACCAGAGACACTGCAGCCGCCGCCATGACCAGCAGCATGTGAAGACGCCGATAAGCCACCAGCCACGTGGCGAGGTATAGATTTGTAGAAATGCGTTACTTTAAGATATAAGAATAGTTAACAAGAAGCCTGCCACGGCCATACAGTTTGTAAGCAATATAAGTCTCTGTGTTTACTTTGTTGGGTCTGAGCGGCTGTGGGACTGGCGGGTGACAGAGATTTGTCCTGACTGTGGGCAAGGCAGAAAAACTCAAGCTACAACATAAAGTTTAAATAATACATAATGTAAGTCCTAATAGATGATAAATTAAAACGGAAGATATCCTTTTGATAAAGACAGTAATGTTTTAATGAATATTAGAGTTTTATATAAAAAGTAGTTATATTTTAATGCAATATAATTTTAAATAATTAATGGAATTATACCAATCAGGGAAGTAAAATAACAAAATAATTCCAATGTGATAAGTGTTTGTCTATTTTAGTATGTTATTTAAAAATTTGTCTTCTTAATAATCTAATACAGAAAAAGTTAAATACTTTTCAATTACAAATAAAATGTTTAAATAATAGAAGAATAACAATAAAATAATCCAAAAATAATGACTAATAAATGCAATGGTGACTTTATTAGCTATTCCCATCTCCAAATATATTACTGCTTATATTTTATGTTAAAAACAAAAATGTAAACAACTAAGAATTACTGAATGAGTAAATTCAATCCAAGTATTGTACTATCATTGTAAATAATAAAATTGTCATAGACTACCATATTACCTAAATATATTAAAAAGCAATGCCAGTTATTAGATCATTAATATTAAAACATATTAAAAGACACAAAACAATCTATTTTATAAGCTAGCATAATTTTAATGAATAGGTCTAAATATACTGTATCATTCTGTGTAAATAATAATTTTAGATAGTTAAAAATTTATTTATACAGAGAATTCACAAAACAAGAACTACAAATGGCTGAAAGACATTTAAAGAAATGCTCAACATCCTTAATCATCAGAGAAATGCAAATCAAAATGACTCTGAGATACCACCTTACACCTGTCAGAATGGCTACGATCAAAAACACCAATGACAGCCAATGTTGGAGAGGATGTAGAGCTTAGGGAACACTCCTCCATTGTTGGTGGGAATGTAAACTTGTACAACCACTGTGGAAATCAGTATGGCGGTTTCTCAGAAAATTAGGAATCAAACTACCTCAAGACCCAGCCATCCCACTCTTGGGCATATACCCAAGGAATGCTGATTCATACCATAAAGATACATGCTCAGCTATGTTCATAGCAGCACTATTTGTAATAGCCAGAACCTGGAAACAACCTAGATGCCCATAAACAGAAGAATGGATGTAAAAAATGTGATACATATACACAATGGAGTACTACTCAGCAGAGAAAAACCATGAAAGCATGAAATTTGCAGGCAAATGGATGGAACTAGAAAAAAATCATCCTGAGTGAGGTAACCCAAACCCAGAAAGACAGTCATGGTATGTACTCACTCATAAGTGGATTCTAAATATAAAATAAAGAACAATCAGACCACAGCCAATAGAACCATAGAGGCTATATATATAGTATGGAGGTCCCTAGGGCGACTGTGGCTTATAATAAATTTCGGTTCTACTCAATTATTGAAAAAAAAATAGTCAAATGAATGGAAACACATGAACTATGAACCAAAGGCTGAGGGGCCCCCAACTGGATCAGGCCCTCTGAATAGGTGAGACAGTCGATTGGCTTGATCAGTTTGGGAGGCAACTAGGCAGTGGGACCAAGTCCTGTGCTCATTGCATGAGTTGGCTGTTTGAAACCCGGAGCTTATGCAGGGACACTTGGCTCAGTCTGGGAGGAAGGGACTGGACCTGCCTGGACTGAGTCTACCAGGTTGATTGCAGTCCTCAGGGGAGGATTTGCCCTGGAGGAGGTGGGAATGGGGAGTATGCTGTGGGTAAGGGGAGGGTTTGGGAGGGGGAAGAATAGGGGAACCCGTGGCTGATATGTAGAACTGAATGGTATTGTAAAATAAAATAAAATAAAATAAGAGAAAAAAAGGAAAAAATATATTTATATTATTTAAACATAAAGTGTAGTTGCTAAATATACTAATATACTTTACAAGCAGAAGGAGTTGATTGTCATAATGTTGAATACATGAGAAGCTCCAATTCTAGACTTTCTGTTTTATACAAATTTTAGATATTAATTTACAATTTACTTGATGGAGTCAGGATAATCTTTATAGGGAAAGCTATGATTTTCTAGAAATGGATAATAGCATTATCCATGTATATCTTTTGATGCAAAATCTTGCTCAAATTTTAACAAATATTAAGACTCACACTACCTTGAAAAAAACTACATTTCAACAAGTTCTAGCATGTTATATGAATAGGACATGATGGAAGAAATTACAATGACCAGTAAAATTGTACAATACTGTTTGGCTCCCCTCACTAAAGACTTAGAAGATCTTGTGTTTGGGTATGTTAATTCAAAATAAATTATAAAATGACTTAATTTTAGCAAAGTAAACACAAATTTTGCTTTGTTTCTTAATTCAAAATTTCACAACTTTTGATACTCCAAATATTAGGATGAAAGAGTGTGTGGCAGAGTGTTCAATAGTACTATAAACTGATATGGTCTAGCACTGTGGGAAAATGAAAGCAAAGAGGTGATAGTGAATCACAGTGTTATGGAAACCCATTATAAATAGGAAACTATAGAAAAATTGGATATGTGAACACTACTTCTCTTTAGTTGATTTTAACCAACTGACCTTTAGGCTGATATCAGATCTTGCAAGAAAACAATATTAAAATCTTAGTCACTACTTTAAGGTTTAAAACATTTATTGGTGGTTTACACATCAAATAAAAAACAGCAGTATGCAAATCTTAACCTTACCGACTCATAATAAGAAAGGGAAAGAAATAAGCTTTAGTAAATAACTTCTCGAAGCAAGAACACTAAAAGTAACTTGACCCATATTTAATTTTCTAGGATATCTTGGCAAATATATTCCATATTAGAATATAACTATAGTTACTTTAAAATGGCAAATAACATGTTATGAACGTTTGACTGGTGATAGGAAAGGATGATTGAAGAGACGGTATTAGCTTGATAAAATGTGTAATTTTGATGCCCAGTTTAATGAAAAATTTTCAAAAAATACATGATGACATTTTATTATTGAAACAATTTTATCACTAGATGTAGTATATATACCAATAATCCCAGAAATTTAGGGCTGGAAGGGAGAAAATCACACATTTTCAGGCAACGTGGACTATAGAACAATCTCTGAGCTAGGGTGGGCTACATAGCAAGATCTTGCCACATACGCACAAAATAAGAAAACAATATCATTTTATTTATCGAAAAATATCAAGTCAAAAATTTTAAATTAGCATATATTTTAGGTATATCACCTCTGGGTATATATTCAAAGTAATCAATGGTGCCTTACAATCACTGACATTCTAACATAAGCATGTTTATTGTGACACTGTCACATATCTGAATCTTGCAGTTATTTAATTTGCCCAACAATGATTAAAGAATAAATAAAATGTGTTGTGTAATAAGATGAGTATGATTTAGCCATAACAAAAATGAAATTTAGTTCTTTGAAAGAAACACCCTTGATCTGGATATTTTATGTTTAGACACTTAGACTCAGAAAGACAAACATCATGTTTATATTCTTATATGTGGAATTTAGAAAATAAAACATATAAAGAAAGACAGAGCAATTAGAAAACAAGGAGACCTATCAGAGAAAGGATGGGGTATACATGCTTAACAGAAAGATATAATCAAAGTGTTTTATGGAGATCTGAGATAATACATGTCTATTGGCATTCTTCTGCAATAATTGTCTTACGAATTTTCTGGACACCATCCATGTAAGGCTCTAACATGTAAAATCTCATTGTAAAGACTTTACTTTGTAAAAAAGCACATACTGCAAATACTGGTAACCTAAAAAATGTTCTTTATGTTCTGCCACTCAGAGATATCTGAATCCGTGCTATGAAGGATCTGTACTAGGGCTTACACTATTAGCAGATATTGGTATCATGTAAATGATATTGGTTTTACAGGTAAGCAGAGTCAAGTTATACAGGGACACAAACGATTTCACTACGGTTTCAAAGCCTGGTCTATGAGAAGGCTGTCCCTGAGTAGGTAATATGTTACACTTCAAAGGTGAGCCAGAAAATGAAGACTCCAGAAAGTCAGGGATGACAGGGATATAAAATGACTGCTGAGGAAAGTTACAGGTAGTGATAAGAACCAGGTCAAGGGAGTTCATGTGGGCTTCAGTCAGTACAACCACAAGAAGTGGCTAAACTGAACCTTAGATGTTCACATCATGATACCATATGCCTCACAAAGTAAACATGGGTATATGAGATTTAATGTTGACATGCTGGATTTTAGTATTGTTTTGATCTAAATTCTCATATCTATGAACCCATTTTTTTAATGAGAATGTTTACTCTCAACAACTGTACTTTGAGACTATGTATTTCTTTAAATGTGATCTCAGAGTTAAGCATTTGTGTTGTGTCTCAGAGGAAACACTGAACTGGGAATTTTAAACATTTTTGGAACTCTTAAGACTGGGTATTCTTGAAGATGGAATGAATGAATTTTGAATTGTAAGATGGGAATAACTTTAGTAGAATTATCTAGGTTACATAAAAAATATTTACCTAACAAAGAATCATGTACTGAAAGATTGGTTCCCCCACTGGTAGGTCTATTTCTTTTTCTTTGCGTTTCTAGACATATTACAATATGGAGATTAATTTGAGGAACTAGGTCACTGAAAACATGCTCTTTGGGTCAGTATCATATCTCCAAAACTCCTCTATTGTTTGTTTCCTGTCCTGTCCACAGTGATGTGATGTGTATACCACTACAATATGTTCTCACCGCTGCTGTGTTTGTTTTGTCTTTTCACAGACTTGGTATCAAGGTATGGACAACACTGTCTGAAATAATGAGTAAGAATAGAACATTATTCCTTTTCAATTGTTATGCTGGTGTTTTGCTATTGTTTGTATGACTATCTCAATATGGTTATATCACTTGCCTGTCTACCAGGCTATGTTATAATGGGGTGAAGGAGTAGGCTGTATAAGAAAGCAAGATAACTATAGCCAGAAGATGATCTAGTAAGGAATATAACTCTATTACTTCTGCTTCAAGTTCCTGACATGAGTGACTTCCATGAATTCTCCTAATGGTAGTCTATGACCTGGAAGCATAAGTTGAAATAAACCTTTTTCCTCTTCAAGTTGTTTTTGGCCATCATTTATAACATAGCAACAGAAAAGCAAACCAGAACACAATTGGCTTTCAAGAGTGGAGTAAAATTGTGATGAACCTGGACTTGTGGTCTTTTATGCCTATTTACTAGTTTTGTTGGGTGACAGTGGAGGATTTTGGGGACCTTGGGCTAGAAAAGCCATTGAGTACTTAGAGATTAATGAGCTAATATTGGGGGACTTTGAACAAAAGAATCCTGAGAGAAAGTTAGACAATGGAGGGCTGGCATATGACATGTCAGAGTGAAACAGAATTTATTGGGACTGTTTCTGTGATATACATGCATTAAGTTTATGTGGTTGCTTGTTATCTGGAAATGAAGAATGAGCTGTGATTAACAAAAGACCAGTAACACTGAAGTGGAAACTTAATTGATTTACTGAGCTAGAGAATAAAGATAAGCTGAGGCTGAAGAATCAGGTGTTATAAATAATAAATCAGCATAATTGTGGCAAAATCTTTAGTGGAATATTTCCTCAGGGTCAGCACGCAGAGGCTGTAATACAAGAGAGCCAAAGGACACGTCAAGTAGGTAGTAGAACTCAGACCAGCATTAAACAGTTTCTTTTGGACATGGCAAGAGCTCATAAACTCACAGCAGCAGTGCTTTCCTGTACAACATCTAGAAAAGTCAAGGCATTTTTTTATTAAATTTGAGATGTATTTTGCAACTATTTTTTATGGAAAGATTGATATAACTCATTAATATACCATGAAACCAAAAACCTTATAATTTTAATTTAAAAAGAAAAAACAAATATCAAGTATGTCTTGAATGTTTACAGTGACAGCCTCTACATATGCCATGAGGATGTTTTCATATTTATAAAACAATGTTTCGGCAGTTATAAAGGAGATATTTCAATGCTTAAGCTAATTTAAATATCATTTGATTTGTCTAATTTACATAAATATTTAGTGAGATTTGTTTACATCTGTTTAGCATATCCAGCTTTTAACAAGGAAGATGGTTCTTAATTACAGGAAGCAAGAATTTCAAAGTTTGTCTTTCTTCTCTTAACTGAAACGAAGTACTGAAAGAGTGAATTCAAATACTTAGATGAAAAGATTTTTCAATTTTTCTAACCCCAGTTTTCTCCACAATAATATCCGTATAATGCATTCTACTTTGATTCAAGAAGTATTTTGAAACGTACTTCTGTGCTAAATTATTGTAACATTTGAATGATGTTGTCATGGAAACCCAATTCTAATTGATATATTTCAATAGTGCTGATTGGTGAGAAAAATAATTCCACACACTATTATTTGCATCTTAAAATCTATGAATACTAACAAAAGCATTTATTAAAAGTCAAAGCATAGAGCAAGAGGTGGTATTTTGCAGCTGTTCAGAAAATTCAATTCATTCTTAATGCAAATTTTAAACCAAAACTTTTATGTGAAAATTTGATACAATTAAGGAGAAGGGTCATATAATATATAGAGATTCATAACTCTACATAGATAATTTATTGTAATGATAAGAATTTGTTGCTAATCTATATGCTGGACTAATTGTTCATATTCTAATATAAATGTATGAACAAATTATTTCATTTAGTATTTTCTTTTCCAATATTTTCCATTATCTTGCTACTTTTACATTATCAATATGCTTTAATATTTGAAAGAATTTACTTACTGTTTCTTTAAAAGAAGAAACTACCACAACCCCACCTATCTCATCATTTTACCTATGGCCAGCCCTCCCCCAAAACTTCACCAGACACTATAAGCACAAGAAGAACCAGTTAGAAGAGCAGACCTACTCTGCTGGCAAACTCCACACAGCTCATTACCCTTCCCATGGCCATTCCTCCTCCACTACAGCAGACTCAATAGGCAAAGGAACAACCCACACCACTTGGAAGAACAGGCTTACCACCACCGCTGACATCCATTGAATTCTGTTTCTCCAAGACCCACTCCACTGCTCAACACCCCTACCTCATAATCCTCCCTATGGTCAGCCCTCCTCTGAAACTCCAATAGACTCCACAGGCACAGCTGCATCACACAAGACTTGGAAGAAAAGACTCCATAAGCACAGGTACAGCAGTGTGGGATCTAAGCACCCAAACTCTCACAAACCTCGGCTAAAACAACCCTACTGTAAGCAGAAACTTTGGCCTTTCAGTAAACAGATAATAAAGGGACCAAAACAGCCATCCACCTAAGACAACACAAGAATCCACACCCCTGCCTATAATCATCTCAAACCTAGACACAAAAACACCAGTGTAAGAATACATTAAAAAACAGAAAGGGTAATATGGCACAACCAGAACCCAGTGATCCTACAATAGCAAAACCAGAATATTCAATCAGAGCTGAAACACAAGGAAATGAGCTTAACAATGATTTTATGAAGATGATAGAGGTCCTTAAAGAGGAAATGAAAATTTACCTTAAAGAAATTTAGGAAAAGATAAATATAAAACTGGAAATAATAAATTCCTTCAAGAAAGCCAAGAAAAAATAAACCAAACAGGTGAATAAAACAGTCCAATACTTGAAAATTAAAATAGAAGGAATGAAGAAAACACAAATCCTGGAAATGGAAAATCTGGGTAAGCAAACAGGAACTACAGATGCAAGCTTCACTAACAGAATAGAAGAGATGGATGAGTGAATCTCAGTCTTTGAAGATACAGCATAAGAAATAGATTCATTGGTCAAGGAAAATGTTAAATCAAAAAAATTCCTAACACAAATCATCCAGGAAATCGGAGACACCATGCAAAGACTAAACTTAAGAATAACAGGGATAGAAGAAGGAGAAGAATCCTAGCTCAAAGGCACAAAAAATATTCAACAAAATCATAGAAGAAAACTTTCCCAGCCGGGCGGTGGTGGCGCACGCCTTTAATCCCAGCACTCGGGAGGCAGAGGCAGGCGGATCTCGGTGAGTTCGAGGCCAGCCTGGGCTACCAAGTGAGTCCCAGGAAAGGCGCAAAGCTACACAGAGAAACCCTGTCTCGAAAAACCAAAAAAAAAAAAAAAAAAAAAAAAAAAACTTTCCCAACTTAAAGAAGGACATGCCCATAAAGGTACAAGAAGCTTACAGAACACAAAATACAATGTACCACATAATCAAAACACTAAACATACACAATAATTAAAGAATGTTAAGAGCTGCAAGGAAAAAGGTGAAGTAATATATAAAGTAATATTTAAAAACAAAAAAAAAACAGAACTACACCTGAATTCTCAATGGACACTCTCAAAGCCAGAAGAAGGTCCTAGACAGACATTTTGCAGACACTAAGAGACCACAGATGCCAGGAAAGACTACTATACTCAGGGAAACTTTTTTTTTAAGGAACTTTTTATTCATTTTACATTTTTTTTATTTATTTTTATTTTTTTTTCTCTAAAGAGTGCCTGATACATTCATTCCTGAAGGACCCATGCCATTTGTTTTCCTGCCTATATTGGGTTGGTACCTGCATAGTGGTATACTGCTGTGATGAGCATGTTGCTACAGTTTTCCTGCCTTGCCCACAGTCAGGACAAATCTTTGTCACCCGCCAGTCCCACAGCCGCTCAGACCCAACCAAGTAAACACAGAGACTTATATTGCTTACAAACTGTATGGCCGTGGCAGGCTTCTTGCTAACTGTGCTTATAGCTTAAATTAGTCCATTTCCATAAATCTATACCTTGCCACGTGGCTGGTGGCTTACCGGCATCTTCACATGCGGCTGGTCATGGCGGCGGCTGCAGTGTCTCTCCCCGTCAGCCTTCCACTTCCCAGAATTCTCCTCTCTCCTTGTCCCACCTACTTCCTGCCTGGCCACTGGCCAACCAGTGTTTTATTTATTGACCAATCAGAGCAATTTGACATACAGACCGTCCCACAGCATGAGCAGGAACATTTTTTAACTGTTTTTAATTCATTTTATATTCCAACCACAGATACCCCTCTCATCCCTTCTCCTGCTCTTCCACGCCTTCCCCTCTACAACCCACTCCTCATCTCTTCCTCCAAAAGTGTAAGTTCTTCCATGGGGGTACATTCAGTTGAGGCAGGACCAAGTTCCTCCCTGCTACATCAAGAATGAGCAAAGTATTTGACCATAGATAATGGGATACAGAAAGCTAGTTCATGTACCTGAGGTAGATACTGATCACACTTTCAGGGGCCTCTCAAACAGATCCAGCTAGACATCTCTGTCCCATATGCAGAGGGTCTAGTCCAGTCCCATGCAGATTCCATAGCTGTCAGTCTAATGTTCATGAGTTCCTATGAGTTTGGTTCAGTTGTCTCCCATCATGATCTTGACCCCGCTTTCTCATATAATCCCTCTTCCCTCTCTTCAAATGGACTCCTAGAGCTCGGTCTGGTGCTTGGTTGTGGATCTCTGCATCTGCTTCCATTAGATACTGGATGAAGGCTTTATGATGACAGTTAGGGTATTCACCAACCTGATTACTAAGGTGGGCCAGTTCAGGCATCATTAACACTATTGCTATTATTCTAATCTTGGGTCACCCTGGGAAGTTCCCTAGCACCTGGTTTCTCTTTTACCCCATAATGTCTCCCTCTATCAAGATATCTCTTTCATTGCTGTCCCACTCTGTTCTTCTTCTAGCTCAACTATCCTATACCCTCATGTTCTTATCCCCCCTCCCCTTCCCTCTAATACCCCCATCCCCATTTTTCTCATGGAGATCTCCTCTGTTTCCCAAGGTGATCTGTATGTTCCTCTTAGGTCCTCCTTGTTTCCTAGCTTCTCTGAAGCTGTGGGTTGTACTCTGCTTATCCCTTACTTTACATTGAGTATGAACTTATAAGTGAGTACATACCATGTTTATACTTCTGAGTTTGGATTACCTCACTCAGGATGTTTTATAGTTCCATCCATTTGCCTACAAATTTCATGATGTCATTTATTTTACAGCTGAGTAATACTCCATTGTGTATACGTATTACATTTACTTTATCTATTCTTCAGTTGAGGGGCACCTAGCTTGCTTCTAGGTTCTGGCTATTACAAATAACACTGCTATGAATATAGTTGAACAAGTGTCCTTGTGGTATGATTGCGCATCTCTTGGATATATGCCCAAGAGTGGTATCACTCGGTCTTGAGGAAGATTGATTGCCAATTTTCTAAGAAACCACTATACTGATTTCCAAAGTGGCTGTACATATTTGTACTCCTACCAAAAGTGGAAGAGTGTTCCCCTTGCTCCACATCATCTCCAACTTAAGCTATCACCAGTGTTTTTGATCTTAGTCATTCTGACAGGTGTAATATGGTAAAAATGCCAATCTTACCAAAATCAATCTACAGATTCATTGTAATCCTCATCAAAATCCCCAACACAATTCTTTAGAGAACTCGAAAGAATAATACCAAACTTCATATGGACAAACAAATAACCCAGGGCAGCTAAAAAATCTTGTATAATAAAAGAACTTCTGGAGTTATCATCATCTGTAAGGCAAAGGACACTATCCATCATCCTACAGAATTGGAAAGGATCTTCACCAACCTCTTATCTGACAAAGGGCTAATATTCAAAATATATAAAGAATTCAAGAAGCCAGACATCAAAATACCAATAATGCAATTCAAATGTGGAATACAGGTTTAAACAGAGAATTCTCAACAGAAGAATATCAAACTGCCGAAATATATCTGTGGCCATCAGGGAAATGCACATCAAAACAACTCTGAGATAACTTCTTACACCTATCAGAATGGCTAAAAACAAAAACACTAATGGCAACTTATGTTGGAGAGGATGCAGAGTAAGGAGGTCTCACCTCCATTGATAATAGGAGTGCAAACTTGTACAGCTACTTTGGAATTTGATATGGTCATTTTCAGAAAACTGGGAATCAATCTACCTCAAGATGCAGCTATACCAATCTTGGACATATACCCAAGTGATGCTCAATCATACCACTAGGACACTTGCTCAACTATGTTTATAGAAGAATTATTCTTAATAACCAGAACCTAGAAACAACCTAGATGCCCCTCAACCAAAGAATGGATAAAGAAAATGTGGTACATTTGCACAATGAAGTATTACTCAGATACAAGAAAAAAATAGCATCATGAAATTTGTAGATAAACGGATGGAAATGGAAAAATAATTCTCAGTGAGGTAATCCAGGTCCAGAAAAAAAAAATATAGTATGTAGTCACTCATACGTAGGTATTAGCTGTAAAATAAAGGACAATCAGACTACAATCCACAGCCACAGATAGGCCAGATAACAAGGAGGGTCCAAAGAGGGATGCATGTCTATCCCTATGAAAGAGAAACAGAAGAGATGTCCTGGGTAAACTGGAGGCAGAGAGTGGGGTAGGGTGCATAGAGACATGAGGAATCAGGTTGGATGGGTGGGATTGGGACAGAGGGGGAGAGTAATGAAAGTGATATCTTGGTAAAAGGGGGCATTTTGAGCTTAGGGAGAAACTTTGTGCCAGGGAAACTCCCATGAATCCACAAAGGATGATCCCATATAAGATTCCTAGAAATCGTGGAGAGGGAACCTGAACTGGCCATCTCTTGTAATCAGATTGGTGACTACCCTAATTGTCATCGGAGAGCTTTTATCTAGTAACTGATGGAAGCAGATGCAGAGATTCACAGCCAAGCACTAGGTTGAGCTCTAGGAGTCCTGCTAAGAAAAGGAGGAGAGATTCTATGTGCCAGGCACATCATGGTAATGATGGGAAAACCCATAGAAACAGCTGACCTGAGCTCATGGGAGCTCATGGACTTTGTACCAACAGCTAGGGAGCCTGCATGGGACTGACCTATGCTCTCTGTATGTGTGTGGCAGTTTGGAGCGTGGTCTGTTTGTGGGGCTTCTGGGAATGGGATCAGAGGCTGTTTCTGGTGCTTGAACTGGCTTTTGGGAACCTATTTTCTATGCTGAGTTGCCTTGGACAACTTTGATTAAAGTGGAGGAGCTTGGTCCTGCCTCAATATGATATGCCATGCTTTATTGATGCCCATTGGAAGCCTATCCCTTTCATAAAAAGAGATGGAGGAGGAGTGGATGGGGAGTTGAATAGATGGGAGGTGGGGGAAGGAATGGGAGGATATGAGGAAGGGGAAAGTGTGGTTGTTACATAAAATAAATAAAAAATAATAATAAAGAATCTAAACTTACTGTAAATTGAGTGTAATGTTCAGCATGGGAAACTTTTTCCTTTGTACATTGATGCATTTGAATTTACTAAATAATTAGGTATTTGTGGTTACAATACATGCACATTAAAGTTTACCTGTGGCTCTTGGCCAAATGGAACTTCAATAGAAACAAGATGTAAGGTTATTCCCAATAAATTATTCTTATATGTTTGTATTGGTAGCTGAAGTGATAATAAAATATAGACTTGTAAGGGAAACTGTTATTGAAACATGTTCAAGAGATTATTAGAAAAAGCTTATGATTTGGTTTATAGGTTATGGGCTTAAATACACATTTTTTAAATAAAATATGACAGTTAATACTACTTATGCGGTCTGCAATATTTCATTGTTCTAAAACTTTACTGAGTTCAAGGTTAATCATGGTACTTTTCGAAAATAGATTTTCATAATCTATAGTTTTGGGGTGAGGTTGGAGATAACATTCTTCAAAAAGGTAGCTTGGAAAGAGCCATGCTGCTTGTTCACAAACCACACTTAAATAGAATGTTGTTTTGAGGGGTATAGTTAGCCAAACATCTGTTGGTGAATAATACTTGAGATTTTAAGATTTGGTTGTTTTATTTTTCTATACATGACTTTAAAGCCTTCACAGCTGAGAATTATGTTACCCTCTGATTTCATACCTCTACTTTTCTATCTTCTACTTTATCACAAAAGGAAGTTATTGTTAGCCCTCCAAATCATTTACACGAGTCTCCTTGAAGTTCTTTTCCCACCTGTAGTTGGGCCTATGGTGAGTCTTAATATATTAAAAGTAATCTACATAGGTTTGTCTTATTTTGGAATGAAGGGAGAAGTAAGATGCCTAAAAATAATACAAATATTCAGTTTAATCAATAGCCACAAAAAATGTTGATAGCAACTTTAAATTTTGAAACTGAATATTGCTTGTCTCTTGAAGAAATAACTAAGCCATACTATATATGGGAGTAAAATCCTCTCTGTCAACCGTAATACTTTTCCATTAAATTTGTGTCTTGAGAAAACAAACTCTTACTAACATTTATTTATTACTTTTTATATTAGATATGTTTCAATATTGTTACTAAATATTTAATGAAATCAAAACAAGAAATATTTATTTTTTATTAATTAAAAGGAATTAGGTCATGATTGACTAGATCCATGGTCTTTAGGCATTTGGTAGAGACAAAATTAAAATATAAAAAACAGATATTATAGTAGCTGAATTTGCACCACAACATCCATGGACTACCAGTACTAGTGTTACATTATGGAAAGCAAAGATTTACTTTTATAATTTCTTATTTTCAGAAATAACAATATTAGTCAAATTTAAAAAAGAATATTTTGCCTCTTCAAAGAAATTGTCAGTATCAAGATATCCAAGAAATAAATAATTGTAGCATATGATCATTTGTAAATTATCAAGTTACTGCAGTGTTCCATGCTTTCCAAATTTTGATATAAAATGCCAGAATTTATCTCGGACCAAATATTCTGACTTTGGCTCTTATTTTGTTAGCAAATATCAATATGTTTTAAATTATACTACAGAGTCCTAGTACTAAAAACAGCATACTGTGCTCGCTTCGGCAGCACATATACTAAAATTGGAATGATACAGAGAAGATTAGCATGGCCCCGGCGCAAGGATGACACGCAAATTCATGAAGCATTCCATATTTTTTAGGTCTTTCAAGCTTGCTAGTATCTCCAGACTAGGAAGATAGCTCTTCTAGTAGTGTTTGCCACTCAACCATGAAGACCTGCGTTCGATCCCCAGCACCCAAGGCAAAAACTGGGCTTGGTGTTGAACACTTGTTCCCAGTGCCAAGAAAGCAGGAATAGGCAGATCACTGTACTTTGTTGGCTAGCCAGCCCAGCCTAATCGATGAGCCCAAAATCCCCCTGACAAGCCCTGTTGAGAAAATAAGGTGAGGCAGGTGAGCTGTTTCAGTTGGTAGAGGCTCTCGCTACACAAGCCTTACAACTTGAATTAGATTTCCTATAACCCATGTAAAGGCGAAGGGAGAAAGCCAACTCCACGGAGTTGTCCTATAACCTCATGTGTGCTATGACACGTGTGCCCACATACACAAATAATACATTTTAAAACCTAACATGATGTGCCTTTTGTTCCCTGGGCTGTAGGGATCACGTTCCTCCTCAGCCGGGGATGGAGGCCAAGATCAGTCTGTGAGGAGCATCTTCGTCAAGGCTGCCGTGAGTGGGCAGCCTTGTTTTCCTGCCTCAGACATTGAAAAAAAAAAAAAAAAAAAAAAAAAAAAAAAAAAAAAAAAAAAAAAAACCTAACATGAAAAGCTGAAGAACAACTGAGGTTGACTTCAGGCCTCCACACCTGCAGACACAAACATAAATATCAATAAAAATTATTCAGCAAATTGTTAGGCCTGCAACCCAGTAGCACTTGAAAGAGAGAAGAAAATTATGGCTCAGTAGCATTTGTATTAGGAATGCAAGTATAATTCAGTTTTAGACTATCTTAATATAGTGTTAAAGAAAAGACATTTGATCTGATAGAATTAAGTACTCATCAGAAAATGATAAAGAATTCACTAACATTGCAACTCTTACCTAGAGGCAAGCATCCTACCATTGAATCCAGAGTCTTTCTGATGAAGTCAGAACAGGAACATGTTTACTGTCTCCTTTACTAAACACCACATGAGAACTTCAGCCAAGGAAGTCAGAGCAAAGAAATGAGTCAGGAAGATTCAAATTTGGCAAATAGTATCATCTACTTGAAAAACCCAAAGGAATTTGTTGAGACACCAAACCGTAAAAGAACCCAAGTAGCAGCAGTAGTCAAGGTGCAGGCAGCCTAAGGACTGCCTTTCCACATTTCCACCAGATGTTGTCAGAAATGGCCTTCTTTCAACCACTCCCTCCCTCCACAAAGTAAATGCTCTCAGGACTGGCTTGATCACCCGCTAGGTTCCCTGTGTGTGAGCTCTCTGTAAGTGCGACCATCTGCTATACACTGTGTTTTACTTGGCTTCTCTGCCCTACAAGAGACTACAAGGGCGCCCTGGTGCTGGTTACAGAGGTGCGTTCATTTTATGAGTGTTTACCAAACTGTGCCATCAGTCATGCTCTGTGCACTGTTCTCTGTGTGTAAATTTATTTACACTTCAATAAAAGTATTTAGTAAAAGGAAAAAAAAACAAACAAACAGCATACTATTGACACAAAAGAAATACATATTTCAATAGGACAAAATTGTGGACATAGTTATAAATTAATGCAATAGATCAGCATTAATTTTTATGCAAAAATATATTGGAGATATTACAGAATC
The DNA here is from genome assembly GCF_004664715.2 of Peromyscus leucopus. NCBI lineage: Eukaryota > Metazoa > Chordata > Mammalia > Rodentia > Cricetidae > Peromyscus > Peromyscus leucopus. Next base: position 77,036,879 of record NC_051083.1, on the reverse strand, counting down.
TTGAACAAATGGTACTGGGAATCATGGATTTCAACATGCAGAAATATGAAACAACATGTATTCCTCACCCTGCACAAAACTCAACTCAAAATGTATAAAGACTGTAACATAAAATTTGATAATCTGAAAATATTAGAGAGTATATAAGCAGTAAGTTTCAACTTCCAGCCATGGATATTGACTGTATTTAAAGTCACCTAGGGCAGAGGAAGTAAGATCAACAATTGACAAATCTCATCTCTTGAAATCAAAATACTTCTGTATAAAAGTGAAAATTGTCGATTGATTGAACAAGCAACAAACAGAACACAACTATTTTTTCCAGTAATACATCTGACAAAGGATCAGTGTCTAGAAAATACAAAAAGAGAAAAATAAAGATATGAAAGTAAGCATCAAGAGAACAAATTACTCAAAATCACTATAAAAAGAAACAAAAAGTTCTTAAAACAGGAAATACAAATGGTCAGTAAATACTAAAAGAAAAAGTTCAACAACTTCAGATATAAGGCAAATACACATTATTAAAGCTACTTTAAGATTCTGCTGGGCATTGCTCCATACAGGTTTAATCCAAGTACTTAGGAGGCAAAGACAGGAAGAACTCTGTGAGTTCAATCCAGCTTTGTCTGTACAGTGTGGGATAGTGTATGTGTAAACTATTGGGGCTACTTTGGAAATCAATCTTGAGGTTCTCAAAAGCATAGAAATAGAGCTACTATGTAACTGCATTATATCACTTCTACTCATATATCCAGAAGACCGTATATCCCACCATGGAGATACGAAATTCACAATACCATGGAAATAAAATCAAGCATGGAATTTATAAACTAATAAATGGATAAGGAAATATAGATCATATCCACAATGAAATGTTTTCCAAAAACAGGAAAAATAAAATCATGAAATTTTAAGCTAAAATGATAGAACAGGAAAAAAAATTACAGTGAGGTCACCCAGTCACAGAAAGAAAAATGTCCCACATTCTCTCTCATATATGAATCATAGAATCTGTTTTGTATGTTTAACCAGTAGTATATGTGGATGTCAGGAAGATAGGAATGATTCACAGGGGCTGGATTCCAGGAGGCAGGGAAACAGTGTAAACTGCAGGCGAAATGAAAGTAAAGAGAAAAATATTGGAGACAGAACAATTCAAACATTGAAATAGGTAGGGAAAGGCAAAATGCAATGCTGGCAGAAGGCTTAACCAAAATAAATGGTGTGCATAAAAACCATATGGAAATCTCTGATCTTCAAATCCAAGGAATAATTCAGTTATATATGACATAGGTGAGATGAAAAGAGAGAAGAGATATATTAATTGTCAAAGGTCTAAGTAGAGATAAATATTACGGAGATGTGAGGGTAGGGAGTAAGTTGTCCAAAGCTAAGGCTACACAGAGAAGCCTTTAAGAAATATACTCATTATTAAGAAATGAAAATTATATAAAACATAACATAATTAACATATATTTTTAAAATGGAATTTGAGCAAAAGTACCTGGCATTAGTGAACAACACTGCTGCAAGCAGACAATGATTATTGAATGAAAATTCCAGTCCCAGCAAAGCAAGATAGGATATAAGAATTGCTCATGGTTCCCACAATAACTAGATGATGACTCTCTGTTATTGAACACATCATTTACTTTTGATGTAAAGTATAGAAAAATCAAACTCTAACTTACAGTGATACTTCTTTGGTGCTTGCTTGCTTGCATAGTACTAAAAATATCCTGTACAACTTGAAGTGGGAGGAAAAACGCAACGAACCTAACCAATATTGGATCTTATATGCTGTAGCACTGAAATGATTGTGCCAACTGCTTCACAGGAGGGATTTTATGCTGGGTATTGTAGGATTGACCAAAAGCCCAGACAGTGAAGAACAGAAACAAAAGGTAGTTCACTGCTGTTGATTTGCACAGTAGTTAAATTGTCAAATTACATCCTACATATTTTTTTCTCTAATGATACATCAGTTCTGCTCTCAACTTTTATCAGAGAAGCTTCATTTTTGTTTTTGTTTTGTTTTGTTTTTTCAGAAAGCAGAAAATCATAATTGGTCAAAAATAAATAAGTAACTTGGAATGCTCAAGTGTGGACTTATATATCAATGTTCTATCATTCTAGGCTCTAGGAAACTTCTCAGAAAGTAGAAATAAAGAATTTAAGAGCCTGTGGCCTAATGGCCTAAATTATGCTCTTAATAAACTTTATTATTTTTTATGCTTTTTAAGGTTTCCTGTATATTTAAATAATATTATGTTATTTATAAATATGCATATATATAGAGAAAAACAGAGAGACATAATTTTATGACATCATAGTAATTTTTTCTCATTTTGATATGTTCCTCATCTTTTATTGTGTTTCATTTTGTTGTTCTCAGCTTTCAAACTATAAATTGTATGTGATTAATATTATAAATACTAGATACTTAGGAATCCTATACATCTCATAATTTAGAATTGTAATTTATATAATTTTTACTCATTGTATACAAATATATTTGGGTATGACTATGACAGAGAGCTTCATCTTATCTCTTTTAATATTTCTTCCTTCATACATTCAAACTGTTGCTATATGTTCTTCATTTTTTTCCATTGGATTTCTTTTTAAAATACCTGATAAGCTTATGTGTTTTTTGTTCGTTTGTTTTGTTTTGTTTTTTCAAGACAGGGTTTCTTTGTGTAGTTTTGGTGCCTGTCCTGGAACTCACTCTGTAGACCAGGCTGGCCTTGAATTCACAGAGATTGGCCTGGCTCTGCCTTCTGATTGCTGGGATTAAAGGCATGTGCCACCAGCACCCGGTACTTATGTTTTTTTTCTTTTTTTTAATGATAGGATTTCAAAAACCATGCTTTAACAAGATTATTTACAGTCTTTGTAAATTATTAACCGACTTGAAAAATGAATTAATAGCCATGATCTTCTGTGAAAATTAATTCACATCAACTTCTTACTAGCACTGTTCTTTCCTATTTCAAGGTTTTCCAAATTATATTAACAAGCTTCGAATGCATTTTCCTATCAATAACTTCCTGTGCTGTCACTATATTAGACTTAATGTATATGTAAGTGTATGCATTATTTTTATAACCAGCATTCCCATAATTAAATGATTTAAAAATAGTTATTGATCATTTTTTGTTATAGCTTTCCTCTTTTCTTAGGGTTATGCCAGCATTTTATATTCTTAGCTTTAAGTTCACAGAACCATCTGTTAATGTATCTAGATTTGGGTCTGATTCTTGGAAACTGACTTTTGTCAACCACATTCACAATGCAGATTCAGAATTCTGTTATAAACTCTACTAAAAATTACAACTATCAAACATAAAATATATTTTACATTAATTATATATATTCTCCTACATAAATGACTAGGCATTAACTCACAAAAGTTTAAGAGTTTAGGTAATTTTAATGACCATGGGTCTGAAGTTCCCCCAGACATCAATTTTGCATCTTCATCCAAGTGAGTTGTTTTTCTTTGAAGTTGTTCTTGAAGGATTAAATGTAGCTTAAAGAGGTAAGCTAAAGAAACCCATCCTTATCCTGAAATTAGAGCCAGTGAAAGAAAGCAACCCTGACCCTGAAACCAGAGCCTCCCAAAAAATCAATCTTGGCCCCAAAACCAGAGTCAGTGAAAGAAGACCATCGTGAACCTGAAACCAGAGGTAGTGAAAGAAAAAATTGACCCTGAAACCAGAACCAAAGAAAAACACCCTGACCCTGAAACCAGAGCTAAAGAAATATACTTTGGCTCTGGAATCAGAGTCAGTGAAAAAAAAATGCCCTAGCCCTGAAACTAGAGCCAAAAGACTAAAAAGGGCCTGTGAATGAAAGACACTTTGGTCCTGAAATCAGAGCCAACTATGCCCCCAACCAAGTGAATATGAAACCAACCAATCTCTCACCAGGAAAAGCAGCCAATCCCTGAGCAGAAAACCAACTAATCCCTAGGCATGATATCTAGCCAATGTGAGCTTGTCCAAGCTCAAGGCTATCAAAACCTTAACAATTTCCTCCCTGAAATCTCCCTGGAAAATCTCTTCCCCTAAGATGCCCAATACAAACCCCTTTACCTTTTCAGTTGGCAACTGCTGTCCTCCATCTTGGCAATGGCAGTCACTCCCCTGGATTCCTCCTTCCCAAACAAATCTCTTTCTTGAAAGAGTTTTGGGTGAAGATCTTCTTTCACCAGCATGGAGCAGAATCTCTGCTGGAAAACTCCCTTAGTGGGGCAGAGCAGAAATATCAATTTTTCTTCAGAGCCAGACCAGATTGGCACATTTCTGCTAGGATTTCCCTTTTAGCTAAGTGAACCAGAAGAAATGTGAGACCAAAGCTCCTCCATTTTTAAATTAAGGCCTCCAGTTTGTATGAATAGATTTTGAGTTCCCACAGTCAACCCAAGTTCCAGGAACCTGAAAGTACAAAGTATAGAATAACAAGTTAATCATTTGATGGTGACTGTGACCACAGAATAACCCCACCCTGGTCTCCAAGGTGACTATTTAACCACAGAATGTTCCAACCCAAAGGCAGCCAATAGGAAATGGTGACAAACAACTAGTCCCCTAGCAGTAAGATACCGATATGATTTCTGGAAAGTCCCTAAAAACAAGGCAATCAGAAATGCACCCATGCTGAAACTCTCTGATATTGTAATCTTGTGGTATTTGCCTTTAAAAGCTGTGTTCACTTCAGGCTGGGCACCTCCTCCAACCTCCACTGCATTGGATGTTTTTGATAAGGTCCCTGCCTAGGCTTGAATTGTCCCTGAATAAAGCCTTGCTTTTGCATTCCAGTAAGCTCATCTTCAGTGGTCTCTCTGGGGGTCTCAATCTGGGCACAGCAGAGATACCATCTTGGGAAGGAGCTAAGAAGAAATGGATACCTCTGCTGGGAAGCTCTCTTAGTGGGGCACAGTGGACAAAAAAATGGATATCTTTACTGGAAAACTCTCTTGGGGTGGGGTACAGCATAGCTCAGCCATAATAACTATATTGGAGAGGAACAGGATTATCACATCCTGTGTAGAGACCATCCCCCACCAGACCCCAGCTTCAGGTATAGCCTGACTTACCAACAAGCTAGGATATCTTTCTTCTCATAGCTGTAGGTATGCGGGATACCTCCCTTCACAGCTATAGGCATAGCCTGATTTCCCAACTATTCAGAATACCTTTCTCTCCAGAGGTGTAGGTATCCAGGATATCTATTCCTCCAGAGCTGTAACACTTGCAAGTATAGTCTGACTTCTCAAAATGTCAGGATACCTTTCCCTCTGGAGCTGTAACAGTTGCATTAAAGGCTCTGACAAATTGCCCCCCAATTCTCTGTGACAAGAGTTTTCTAATTGACCTATACTTTGTATTTCACAGAACAGTCATTTTGGTTTGCCTACATTTTATTGTAGATTTAGAGATTATTTTGTTTTTTAAAGTAACTGCTAATCACTGCCATATAGTCCATTTGAGATTTTTAAAATTTTATTTCTGAAGATAAACTTTATTTTTGCATTTCTTTGCATTGATTAGGTAGTTCAACATTTACTTTGTATAATGCTGGAGTTTCCAAACAAGGATATAATTCATTTTATTATAAACAATAATTTTGAATGTCAACTGAATATGAGACGAGATGAATTGTGAGTCAACACAATTAAATATATATATATATATATACACTATATATAGTTTCATATATATATATATATCTTATATATATAGTTTCAGAGAATAGATTAATTTTTATGAAGCATTTTTCTCTTAAGGGACACAGCTAATTAAGCATTTGATTTTTTTTTACCTTAATCATAATTAATGAGGAAATATACTAGTAGTTAACAAACTGAACAATCTGATTTTCAGTAACACTGGTAAATCAATAGAAGTCTTTAAACTGTTTCATACTTATGAAATAGATTATTTAAGGGTAAAATTTAGATCCATAGATATCATTCCCTTTTAGAAGAATATCCCTGTATGGTCTGAACATAATCCCACTAATATTTTCATTTAAAAAAATTTACATAAACATCCACATAAGTTATCCATGCTATGGTTTTACATATTGCTAAATAGACATCAAATGAAAAAAAAACTTTATCTTTGAAGTTGTAAACTCATTGTATTCCACTAAATAAATATTTATTTTTTCCTTAAAAAATTCTCTGATTAGTTTTCCTCCTGAAACGTCCTATTTTCTGTTATTCCTTTGTTTTTACCATTTTACTATTCTATTCTTATTATGATAATTTTTGTAATATTCACTGTGCTCATTCATATAAACATCTCACTTCTTTCTGAAAGCAAGGGACAGCTAAATTCATGCCTTTTCTTTATTGTATGTTTGTTTTGCTGTAGAATATTACTTTAACTGTGTAAAGGTATTTAAAGAGGCTCTGCCTTACCGTAGTAGAAACTGCATAATGCAGGCACAGACATCCCAAAGATAGGGCAATTGAATTCAGTTCTCAGTTAAAAAATGCCAAGTCTGCAGGGCATAGAGCTCATCTATCATGGACCCTAGCAGGATGGAGCTAATCTCCAGAGCTGCCAGCACAAAGCTGCTTAGCTAGCTATTTAAGGATTTGCTCATGCAGATAAAAAAGGCTAAGTAAAAGCAGGTTCAGATTGAAAAACACCTCTAAACAGTTTACAATATGTTTAACAATGTGTGTAGGCTTACGAAAGAAAACAAAAGGGGTAGGTAGTTATAGAAAAAAATAAGTGATTTAAAAATAATAAAGTGTTTAAAGAGAGAAGTAAAATAATAAAAAAAAGAATAAGCTACATAGAGCTGGGAAATATACAAGGAGTCTGGATCCTGTATGGTATTATATTTTCTTTGAATGTTTTGAATGTGGATGAACTAATGACAACTGCTGAGAGACATGGGACTAAAAGAGTGACTGCTGAAACAAATCAATCTAGATACATTACAAATGCATTAACTTGAAAATGAAAGTCAAAAAATATATTGCTTTGGGAAGAGATTTTTTTCTAAAAGAAATGAAATGTAGATTCATTCAAGGTTGATAGTGACCAGGTTTGATTGGGGAAAACCCTAAAGAAATAAACCTAGAAAAATACAAGAGAGGAAATGTACATTTTACCTATTCAACCATAAAACAAAACAAAAAAATCTGTGGCTGTCTTGTATACAATGTACAGTCCATACTTATGTTAGTGTAGATATGTATGTTACCTTTGAAATTTTTTTGTATTTTCAGAGTGAGGAGTCCAGATACCAATGAAAATGGGTGGCCCAAGTCATCTAGCCTCTTATAGTGCCTATGTTGCAGTTCTCTCAGAGTTCTGCATCCAGAACAGCTTCAAGGCTGCTTTCTGAGATTGTCCAGTCTCACACACTGTTCTAGTGAGGACTGTCAATAAGCCTTGTGTTTTCCCTTTGCACAGAGACTGGACAACAAATGTTGCAGCTATTTTTCCCAGGATGTAAGCATTATTTATATTTTCTTAGGTTCCCTAAAAAGATCTCTTCATCTACAGACAGCATGAAGCAGTCTAGAGAACACAATGCCCATATTCCCAAGAGGTGGCAAGGGTGATCAGTGGGTTACGTATGTTTTTCATCATTTAGTTGGAATATAGAAATAAATGATAAAAAGAAAACTATTATCCTCAATTACTTTATATTGGCATGGATTTTGGTATATTGATTAAACTAAATGTATGTTTATATTTATATTACCACTTGTTTCAGGTATTTTGCTTATGTAGCTCATTTAAAAATGTAATGTATAATTAAAACAATGTAAGGGAGTAGCTAGTCATATATAATAATCAAACTTGTAGTATTATTAGGTATATTTTCAATGTTAAACAGATGTATTTTAGACAGATAGTCTTCAAATACTTCAAAGATCCAGAGAATATGGCATTTAGAATGTTTTGTTAACATAGGGCTTTTTATGACAATGAAACATACCTGCTCCTGACAGCACAAGTCTACTTCATAAAAGGATGATGAGTATTGAAGAACCTGATATGGAATTTGCTTTGGGTCAACGCTATCCTTTTGAGTAAGAAACCACTCTTGCCATGCTTGCTGACAGCATGTGGTATAAATGGACAAGCAGGACACAAAGGAAAAAGACTGCTGAATTTGAAAAAAAAAAAAAAAAAAACAAGGAGGGACAGTACTGTTGTATGGAAGATTCTGCCAGTTGTTCTAGGAATATAGGCCCAAGATTAGATGCCCCAACATTGCAGAGGAACTTTGAGTGACATCCAGGCAACAAAATATTTGTCATTAATACAAGTTTGGAGGTGGCTTGCACTATACTTCCTGTTTACTCAGGTAATATATCATTCCGGGGTCTTTGATGGAGTTGAAGACTAGATAAGCTATAATTACATTTTTGCTTAGTTATGATAGAAGATAAATCAGGTACAGAATTTGGACTAACCAGAATGAGATAAATAATTTTGTATTTTCTTAGAATTTGCCAAATACAAATGGACTGGATATTATAAGTATAATACTTATTTGTACTGGCTGTTTTTGTGTGTGTTGTCAACTTGACACAAATAAGAATCATTGGAGGAAGGACTCTCAGTTAAGGAAATGTCTCCATGTGATCTAAATGTAAGGTGTTTTCTCACATAGTGATCAATTGGGAAGGGCCCAGCACATGGTGAGTGCTGCTAATCCTGGTTTCCATTAAAAGGTGGGTTGAACAAACCATAGGAATCTGCAAGCAGCTACCTTCCATGGCTGCTGCATCAGCTCCTGCTTCTGGGATCCTGCCTTGTCTGATTTCCTGTCCTGACTTCCTTCAGTGATGAACAGCAATGCTGCAGTGTAAACCAAATAAACTCTTTCTTCCCCAACTTGCTTTTTGGTCATGGTCTTTCATCCCAGGAATTGAAAGCCCTAAGTAAGACACCTCTTAATTGTTCTTGATGTATATAGCTTTACTATGTTAAAGATAAAACCTTTTTTCATTTATAAAAAGAGGAAATATTGTAGAATATTATGTTAACTAGGAAAAATATATTTGTTTATGCTGCAGAACATTAATTGTGTAAGGGCATATTTCTTTTGTTTATGCTACATTAGTTTAATGATATCAAGATGTGTGTTTAATTATGTAAAGATATATGGAATCTATTTCACCTGCTTAAGGCACCTGATTGGTCTAATAAGCTGAACAGCTAATAGCTAGTTAGAAGAAGGACAGACAGAGTTAGTAGGCAGAGAAAATAAGTAGGAGGAGAAATCTAGGCTCAAGAAGAAGGAAGAGCTATGAAAAAAGGAGGAGAATGAAGGAAATGCCCGATGCAAAAAGCCAGGCACAAGTCAGCCAGCCAGACATAGAAAGAGCAAGAAAGTAAGACAATGTAAAAGCCCCAAGGCAAAGCATAGACGAAAAGAAACAGGTTAAGGTAAAAGAGATAGCCAGAAACTTACTTAAGCTAAGGCTGATCATTTAGAACTAATATTAAGTCACTGTTTCATGGTTTGGGATCTTATTTTTTGGCCCAACAGTAAAAGCCTGGTACACCTCTTATTTCACTAGTTCTGAGTGGTAGGCTAGGTTTGTAATACCAGGCATAATTCTTCCCTTGTTGAGCAAGTCTTAAATAATAAGATAATTGTTGCATACACCTAAAATATTCGTGCTACTAATCCATTTTTAGGGAATAAGTATCATGCTTGTTATTGTGGTTTTTTTATTTTAATTTTTATTGATTCTGTGTGGATTTCACACCATTCTTCCTGATCCAGTTTAATCTCTTTACCCCTTCATATACACACACTCTGCCCTTCCAATCCCCCCAAATAAAATAATATTTAAAGAAAAACAAACCAAAATACAAAAACAAGCTATCATTAAAAAAATGTACAACAACAACAAAAAAGTCTCAATGTGAATTCTGTAGTGTGACTGGAGGGATAGATGTCTCTGTCACTCCTCACTCATTGCCACCTATTGAAGGAGGGAAAGTGGGTCCTGGGTTCATGATATTGAGAGAGCTAAGGCTGTCCCTCACTGTCTGTAGCACTTGGGAGATTGGGCCCTGTATTTCACCTGGGATCAGGTGAGTGGGATAACTGGCCCTGCTCTTCTCAGGCTGCAGCACTTGGAAGAAAAGGCCATTGCTCCTTGCCTGAGCAAAGACGGTAGAAATGGCCCTGTTTTCAGAAATGTGTATTAGCCAGCCCTTGGGAGCAGGAAAACTGATCCCATCCCCCCTTGTCTGCATTGTAATGGCATAGGTGAAGGAATGATTCCCCCATCCCTTTCCTCCTCTGGCAGGTGGAAGAGCTGGCCCTAGGGTCAAAAGATCAGGAGAGACTGCCCTGCCCCTCACTTGCTGTACCACAAGGGAGAGCAGACCCTGAACATTGCCTGGGCAGCATATTAGACCTGACCATCACAAATCTTTTATAGCACCTTCTGGTACATGAAACCTGATCCTTAGAAAGGAGACATTCAGCTCAGATCCAGCTTAGGACATTGTGTGCACTGTGTAAGAGATGTCTGGTGACATCAGCAATATGGAATTAATTTTTACCTCTGGGGAACAACGGATGATAATAGAAAGTAACAGAGTGTTTTTGAAGTTTCTTGGACACACATACCAAAAAATTTCAAAAGAGGGCTTTTCATGCCTGGTGTTAGAAATTTTTTAGATGGTTTATGGCACTTTGGGAGAGCATTTCTTCTTATATTCTATTATCAAAACAGGAAGAAATGTAGTTTGTGAAAATGTAGATACTTCCATTAGTTATCTCATTTAATATCAGTCTATATATGTAAAAAAAGGCAAAATCATTATGTAGTTTGCCAATCTATGTTCTCCCAATGATGCATTTGGTTCTTTTCATCTCTTCATCCAGCTATAAACCTACTTTTCAATTAGTTGATTGAAAAATGTTCAAGTCTTTTTCAGACATTACTTTTTTAATTGGTGAGAGAATGTATTAAAAAGGAACCTCATATCTAATGCAGTGTGTGTGTGTGTGTGTGTGTGTGATCATGAAATAGTCTCATGATCCAAATTCCTGAGCACAAAACACCATCTCTTCAAGAAAGATCTTATGACAAATACCTGCAATACAAGCATTTCATAGTTAATAGTTGAAAGGTCAAGAATTCAAGGCTAGCTTCAATTTCATAGCAAGTTCAAGAACACTCTGAGCTACAAGAGAATCTGTTTCAAAATAAAAAAAAAAAACATAACAAAACAAAGATCTCCTAGTTGCTCAACTTTGTCTTTCACTCTGGAAATGAGAGAATGTGCTTAGGGAGATGACACTGAATGCTTAAATTGTCTTCAACTACTTAAGGAAAAGTTATGTTTCAATGGAATATATACAGGAAGAATATATTGTGTGTACTCTCATATATTCCTCTTAAGAAAAGTACATAGATAGCCAGGCGGCAGTGGCACATTCCTTTAATTACAGAACACAGGAGGCAGAGGCAGGAGGATTTCTGTAAGTTTGAGGCCAGCCTGGTCTACAGAGCCAATACCAGAACAGCAAGAATTGTTATATAGAGAAACCTTGTCTTGGAAGAGAAAAAAAAAAGAAAGAAAAGTAAAAAAAGAAACAAAGAAAGAAAAAGAAAGAAAGAAAGAAAGAAAGAAAGAAAGAAAGAGAGGGAAAGAAAAGTGCATAGTTAATATATTTTTGTGGATAGGATATTACTTTTCAAAGGAAATTTAATAAAGAGAAATGAAGAAAAACAGCAAAATGTTAACCAAGTAGTCTAGCACACAGGAAAAATTTAATGTCTTTTTATGTCCAAGTCTTCCCCTTTAGATAGATATTCAGATGCTATTGTTTCTTATTTAGTTTGTTTATATATTATTTATAATAATTACTAACATAAGTTATATTAACAATATATTCTATATTTTGTTTTTAAGGATAAAATGTTTAAAGGTGGCATGATTGTAACTAAATCACATTGATCAATATTCTATTCACTTCAGCAGTATTTATGTATAAGTTTATACTATTATTTTTATAACTATTATAATATTGGAAGTATTTTAGGATAAAAGATTTTCTTGTAATTATCTTATAACAAATCCCTGAAAATAAGATGCTATGTATTCATTGCTGGGCGATCCCTGTGTCTTTCCTAGGATCCTCTTTACTAGCTAGCCTCCCTGGAGCTGTGGTTTGCAGTCTGGTTATCCTTTGCTTTACATCTAGTATCTACATAGTAGTGAGTACATACCATATTTGTCTTTTTGAGTCTGGGTTACGTCACTCAGGATGATTTTTTTCTAGTTCCATCCATTTGCCCGCAAACCTCATGATGTCATTGTTTTTCTCTGCTGAGTAGTACTCCATTGTGTATATATACCACATTTTCTTTATCCATTTTTTGGTTGAGGGGCATCTAGGTTTTTTCCAGGTCCTGGCTATTATGAATAATGTTGCTATGAACATAGCTGAGCATGTGCACTTGTGGTATGATTGATCATTCCTTGGGTATATGCCCAAGAGTGGTATAGCTGGGTCTTGGGGGAGATTGATTCCCAGTTTTCTAAGAAAGCACCATATTGATTTCCAAAGTGGCTGTATACGCTTGCATTCCCACCAACAGTGGAGGAGAATTCCCCTTTCTCCACATCCTCTTCAGCATAAGCTGTCCTCAGTGTGTTTGATCTTAGCCATTCTGACATATGTAAGATGGTATCTCAGAGTCATTTTGATTTGCATTTCCCCGATGACTAAGGATATTGTGCAATTCATTAAATGTCTTTCAAACATTTGAGATTCTTCTGATGAGAATTCACTGTTTTAGATCTATAGCCCATTTTTTAATTGGACTGTTAGGTATTTTGATGTCTAGTTTCTTGAGTTCTTTATATATTCTGGAGATCAGCCCTCTGTCAGATGTGGGCTTGGTGAATATCGTTTCCCATTCTGTAGGTGGTCGTTTTGTCTTATTGACTGTGTCCTTTGCCCTACAAAAGTTTCTCAGTTTCAAGAGGTCCCATTTATTAAATGCTTCTCTCAGTGTCTGTGCTACTGGTGTTATATTTTCAGAAGTAATCTCCAGTGCCAATGCATTCAAGACTACTTCCTACTTTCTCTTCTATCAGATTCAGAGTATCTGGATTTAAGTTGAGGTCTTTGATCCACTTGGACTTAAGTTGTGTGCAAGGTGACAGATACGGATCTATTTGTAATCTTCTATATTTTGACATCCAGTTATGCCAGCACCATTTGTTGAAGATGCTTTCTCAACCATAGACTACTGGAAAAAGTCAAGAGTGTGCCTGAGCTGGCCTACTCTGGTGATCAGATGGCTGAATACCCTAACTGTCATCATAGAACTCTCATTCAGTGACTGATGGAAGCAGATGCAGAGATCCATGGTCGGGTCCCAGGCAGAACTCCAGGAGTCCAATTGAAGAGAGAGAGGGGGAATTCTATGAGCAAGAGCTATCAAGACCATGATTAGAAAAAGTACAGAGACAACTAGTCAAACCAATGCAAATACATAAACTGTGAACCAATAGCGGAGGAGCCCCCATGGTACTGGACTAGGCCCTCTGGATAAGCAATACAGTTGTTTAGCTTGAACTGTTTAGGGGGCTCCCAGGCAGTGGGAACTGGAGCTGTCCCTAGTACATGGGCTGGCTTTTTGGAACCTAGTGCCTATGGTGAGACACTTTGCACAGCCTTGGTGCAGGAAGGAGGGGCTTAGATCTGCCTCAACTGAATATACCTGGATCTGCTGACTCCCTATGGGAGACCTTGCCTTAGAGGAGGTGGGAATCGGGGGTAGGTTGGGGGAGAAGGCTGGGGGTGGGAGGAGGGAGGACAGGGGAATCTGTGGTTAATATGTAAAATCAATAGAAAATCTCTTAAAAATAGAAGTTCAAAAAAGATGCTAAGTATTTAGACATCTTATAAAACAGTTAAAAGGTTTCTCAAATTTTGAGTAAATTACAGCATCCATCTTAATTATAAATCTGAAGTTACTAAGTATTGTTGTTCAGATAGATTCCTACCATATGACTGCGATATGAGAAGTAATTGATTTGAAAATAATAAAAGAAATATAAATTTTGTATATCCTTTTTTATCAAGGAGAGAAACAATAAGTTATTTAGTTAGTTTACTTATCTAGTTCTTTAAAATTAATATATTCCTTAAAGAATACACTTATTTAGGGTTACAGTAATTTTATGGAACTTAGAGATATGTTAATTAAAAATATACTGAATTCTATAATCTTTGACAACATAAAACTCGATACATTAAACATCCTTTGGAATAGTGTAAGTCATAAGTTATTATTGTCCAGAGAAATAAATGATTATATCTATTTAAGAAATCTAGAACAATTTAAGTAATTATAAAATTTTGTTTTAAGGTTTTAAAAAATATTTTATTATCTTAAAAGACACATGATAGAAACAACACAAGTAGTTGTCTTCAGTCCATGTGGCTCTCAAACCTATTTACATTGAATATTTGAGGCAATCAATTACAAATTACAAAGTCTGATTTGAGTGTATAGTGTATTTCTTCTTCCACAAAATTGTTATAAAGTTGAAATAAGCAAGTTATCTTATTCTAAGTTCTCATAAACAGAACCTGAAGCAAAAATATTACTTTCACTGTTACTTTAAAGGATGCAATTTCATGAAATAAATGATGAAAGAAAATGGTAGATGAAGAGGGTGTATTACTACAAGAATGGAATGTATTATGGAAGGGAAATGTGCACATTAATCAGTTGTGCAACATTATCTTCTGTAGGCCTGATTGAACTATTACGTATTAGGAAAATCCATCTACAAAAGAGAGATAGAGTTTGTCTTTCAGTCTCTGAGTTATTAGATATCTGTTCTGTATATTATTTCCTCCTCTGCATCTCTATGCCCACTCAAACTTCAATATTGAGGCAGATTTGTTTTCATCAGGAATCACTTGGGTGGAAAACTGACAAAACAAAGGAATTAGAAAAGGAAGTGAAAATAGATTATGACTGATATTGTTAATATGCATACATAAAAATTCCAGAGACAAGAACATATTGTAAACAAAGGGAAAAAACCTGGAATTAGTTTACTGAAGAGTACATAGTCTTGGTTCAAACAGGTACCAATAAAGTGAAGTAAAATAATGAAGTATTAAATTTGAAATCTAAATGATGCAATGATATATTTGAAATTTATTCCATATTCCACGCAGACCCAATGAAATTTTTTTAAGAAAGTAGCCTGATAGAGCTATGACTCTACTATTGGCAGTAGCTAAAGTACCTAAATGGATAATATGAATGATTGGATATTAAAAAAAATCAGAGTAATGAATAAAATGTATGATCATTATAAGTATATACATTCATTATGCACTAAAAATTGTATTTACTCGTGAAAGAAATAATTTAGGAATTCCTTATTCATACATGTATTGATTGATATAATCTGCCCTAACTTCTACTAATATGTAGAAATTCTGTTAATTTAGAAGCAATTATTCTTTACCTAGTCAAACGATTTGTTGGAAACACATACATATTCACTCACATATATGAATGATATGTAATCACACACATATGTTTTGACTATTAGCAAAAACTGTAATTGACTCCCTATCCTCTTACAGCTACTGTTTAATTCTGATTATCTAGTCACATGTAAAGGGTCTTTCCTTCACTATTTGATTGCAGAGTCTCTTTTTCCCCTTGAATAAATTAAAATCATGCTTTTTGATATTTCTCAGTTAAATAAATAGATCTTACCTTGAACATCAATAGTTTCTCTCTTGTAAAATTC
Source organism: Peromyscus leucopus (assembly GCF_004664715.2). Taxonomy (NCBI): domain Eukaryota; kingdom Metazoa; phylum Chordata; class Mammalia; order Rodentia; family Cricetidae; genus Peromyscus; species Peromyscus leucopus. The sequence goes on along the minus strand of NC_051083.1, from coordinate 77,021,070 downwards.
TGTGATCAATTATAAATGTTCATGTTATTTGGTTAACTTTTCATGTGGTAAAAACCTTTCTTAAAATATTTTGGCATTGTAATTTCTTGTAGATATTCACCCAAGTTTTTTGAAAACTCTTCTTTTTAATTTTCATTTTATATGTTCATTGTATTACACAAGGCCAATTTCCCATAAGGATGCATTAGACATTTAGCAAAACCTCACCATACTTCTCTACCCTCTTCTTTTGCCTCTGCACATTAATCCTCTTTCTTCCCCTTATGCAGAATGGGTCTGTTTTCAGGATCCTTCTTCTTATTGGAGGTCTTCCTAATTGCATATGTATCATGGTCATGACTTCTAACATAAGACTGCTGGATGACTGTGGTAGTTTGTAATTGGCCCTAATAAACTCATAGGGAGTGTCATTATTAGGAGGTGTTGCCTTGTTGAAGAAGGTATAACCTTATGGGAGAAAGTATGATATTTTGAGGCATGCTTTGAAGTCTCCTAAGGTCAAGCTAATCATAGTGAGACAGAATATTTCCTGTTTCTTGCAAGATAGGACTCTCAGCTACTTCCCCAGCATTATTTCTGCCTGCATAACACAATATCCTACCATGATGATAAAGGACTGAACCTCAGAAATTGTAAGTGAGCCACCCCAATAAAATGTTTTACTTTATAAGAATTGTCATACTCATGTGGTTGCACCTCACAGCAATAGAAACCATATCAAAGACAGAAGTTGGTACCAGGAATATGGTATTGTGTGGTTTTTTTTTATTTTACAATACTATTCAGTTCTACATAACAGCCACAGATTCCCATGTTCTCCCACTTCCTGCCCCCCTCCCCTTCCTCCCAGCACACCCCACATTCCCACCACCTCCAGATCAATGCCACCCCTGAGGACTGAGATCCACCCAATAGACTCAGTCTGGGCAGGTCCAGTCCCCTCCTCCCAGATTGAGCCAAGCATCCCTGAATAAGTCCCAGGTTTCAAACAGCTATCTCATGCAGCGAGCCCAGGACCTGGTACCACTGCCTAGATTCCTCCCTAACAGATCAAGCCAATCAAGTGTCTCACCTATTCAGAGGGCCTGATCCAGTTGAGGACCCCTCAGCCTTTGGTTCATTGTTCATGTGTTTCCATTCGTTTGGCTATTTGTCCCTGTGCTTTATCCAACCTTGGTTTCAACAATTCTTGCTCATATAAACCCTCCTCTTTCTCACTAATTAGACTCCCAGCGCTCCACCCAGGGCCTAGCTGTAGATGTCTACATCCAGATTCCTCAGTCCTTGGATGGGGTTTCTGGCATAACTATTAGGGTGTTTGGCCATCCCATCACTAGAGTAGGTCAGTCCCGGCTGTCTCTCGGCCATTGCCAGCCGTCTTTTGTGGGGGTATCTTTGTGGATTTCTGTGGGCCTCTTTAGCAATTTGTTTCTTCCTTTTCTCATGTGGTCTTCATTTACCATGGTCTCCTATTCCTTGTTCTTCCTCTCTGTTCTTGATCCAGGTGGGATCTCCTGCTCTCTTTCCCTCGACCCTGGCCGTTCATTGCTCCCACTCATGTCCAGGCTGTTCATGTAGATCTCAGCCATTTCTCCATCATTGGGTGATCCCCGTGTCTTTCTTGGGGTCCTGTTTCACAGGTAGCCTCACTGGAGATGTGAGTAGCAGTCCAATCATCCTTGTTCCACCTCTAGTATCCTCCTATGAGTAAGTACAAACCATATTTGTCTTTCTGAGTCTGGGTTACCTCACTTAGGATGATTTTTTTCTAGATCCAACCATTTGCCTGCAAACCTCATGATGTCATTGTTTTTCTCTGCTGAGTAGCATTCCATTGTGTATATGTGCCACAATTTATTTATCCATTCTTCAGTTGAAGGGCATCTAGGTTGTTTCCAGGTTTTGGCAATTACAAACAATGCTAATATGAACATAGCTGAGCAAGTGCTCTTGTGGTATGATTGAGCATCCCTTGGGTATATGCCCAAGAGTTGTATAGCTGGATCTTGGGGGAGACTGAATCCCAATTTTCTAAGAAAGCGCCATATTGTTTTCCAAAGTGGTTTTACAAGCTTGCATTCCCACCAGCAGTGGAGGAGAGTTCCCCTTGTTCCACATCCTCTCCAGCATAAAGTGTCCTTAGTGTTTTTGAACTTAGCCATTCTGACAGGCATAAGGTGGTATCTCAGAGTTGTTTTGATTTGCATTTCCCTGATGATTAGGGATGTTGAGCAATTCCTTAAATGTCTTTCAGCCATTTGAGTTTCCTCTGTTGAGAATTTTCTGTTTAGTTCTATAGCCCATTTCTTAATTGGACTGTTGGTCTTTTTGATGTCTAATTTCTTGAGTTCCTTATATATTCTTGATATCAGTCCTCTGTCATATGTGGGGTTGTTAAAGATCTTTTCCCATTCTGTAAGCTGTCGCTTTGCCTTGTTGACTGTATCCTTTGCTCTACAAAAGCTTCTCAGTTTCAAGAGGTCCCATTGATTGATTGTTTCTCTCAGTGCCTGTGCTACTAGTGTTATATTTAGGAAGTGATCTCCTATGCCAATGTGTTCAAGACTACTTCCTACTTTCTCTTCTAGCAGGTTCAGAGTAGCTGGATTTATGTTGAGGTCTTTGATCCACTTGGACTTAAGTTTTGTGCATGGTGACAGATATGGATCTATTTGCAGCCTTCTACACGTTGATATCCAGTTATGCCAGCACCATTTGTTGAAGATGCTTTCTTTTTTCCATTGTACACTTTTGGCTTCTTTATCAAAAATTATATGTTCATAGGTGTGTGGGTTAATGCCGGGGTCTTCAATTCGATTCCATTGGTCCACATGTTGGTTTTTATGCCAATACCAAGCTGTTTTTATTACTGTAGCTCTACAGTAGAGCTTGAAGTCAGGGATTGTGATGCCTCCAGAGGTTGTTTTATTGTACAGGATTCTTTTGGCTATCCTGGGTTTTTTTGTTCTTCCATATGAAATTGAGTATTATTCTTTCCAGGTCTGTGAAGAATTGTGTTGGTATTTTGATAGGGATAGCATTGAATCTGTAGATTGCTTTTGGTAAAATTGCCATTTTTACTATGTTTGTCCTGCCTATCCATGAGCATGGGAGATCTTTCCATTTTCTGACATCTTCTTCAATTTCTTTTTTCAGGGACTTAAAGTTCTTGTCATATAGATCCTTCACTTGCTTGGTTAGTGTTACCCCAGGATATTTTATGTCATTTGTGGCTATTGTAAAGGGTGATGTATCTCTGATTTCCTTCTCATCTTCTTTGTCCATTGTATATAGGAGGGCTACTGATTTTTTTGATTTGATCTTGTATCCTGCTATGTTGCTGAAGGTGTATAAGTTTTATCAGTTCCTGGGTGGAATCTTTCGGTTCACTCAAATATACTATCATGTTATCTGCAAATAGGGAAAGCTTGACTTCTTCCTTTCCAATTTGTATCCCCTTAATCTCCTTATGTTGTCTTATTGCTCTGGCTAGAACTTCAAGTACTATATTGAATAAGTATGGGGAGAGTGGACAGCCTTGCCTCGTTCCTGATTTTAGTGGAATTGCTTTGAGTTTCTCTCCATTTAATTTGATGTTGGCTGTTGGCTTGCTCTAAATTGCCTTTATTATGTTTAGGTATGTTCTCTGTATTCCTGATTGCTCCAAGACTTTTATCATGAAGGGGTGCTGGATTTTGTCAAATGCATTTTCTGCATCTAGTGAGATGATCATGTGGTTTTTTTTTTTTTGAGTTTGTTTATATGGTGTATTACATTGATGGACTTTCATATGTTGAACCACCCTTGCATCTCTGGGATGAAGCCTACCTGATCATGGTGGATAATTGTTCTGATGTGTTCTTGGAGTCTGTTTGCCAGTATTTTATTGAGTATTTTTGCATCAATGTTCATGAGGGAGATCGGTATGTGGTTCTCTTTCTTTGTTGTATCCTTGTTTGGTTTGGGAATCAGGGTTATTGTAGCCTCATAGAAGGAGTTTGGTAATGTCCCTTCTGTTTCTATTATGTGGAACAATTTAGAGATTTTTAGTATTAACTCTTCTTTGAAGATCTGGTAGAATTCTGCGCTGAAACCATCTGGTCCTGGGCTTTTTTTTTTTTGTTGGGCGACTTTTAATGACTGTTTCTATTTCCTTAGGGGTTATTGGACTATTTAAATAGTTCATCTGGTCTTGATTTAACTTAGGTATGTGGTACGTATCCAGAAAATTGTCCATTTCTTTTAGGTTTTCCAGTTTTGTGGAGTAGAGGTTTTTGAAATATGACCTGATAATTCTCTGGATTTCTTCAATGTCTGTTGTTATAGCCCCCTTTTCATTTCTGATTTTGTTGATTTGGATTCTGTCTCTCTCTCTGTCTTTTGGTTAGTTTGGATAAGGGCTTGTCTATCTTGTTGATTTTCTCAAAGAACCAACTCTTTGTTTCATTAATTTTTTGTATTATTCTCTTAGTTTCTAATTTATTAATTTCACCTCTCACTTTGATAATTTCCTGGTGTCTATTCTTCCTGGGAGACTTTGCTTCTTCTTGTTCTAGAGCTTTCAGGTGTGCTATTAAGTCACTAGTGTGAGATTTCTCCAACTTCTTTATGTGGGCATTTAGTGCTATGAATTTCCCTCTTAGCACTGCTTTCATAGTGTTCCATGAGATTGTAGGTTTTCTGTAGTGCTTGTTGTTTCCTGGAATGATGTAAGCACTGCTTCATGGGCTATACTAGTAGAAGCATGGAATATAATGCTGCTAATAATGATGTGAAATGTCAGTAGCTGGATCAAGAGAAATTGCTCTTTTGATATTTTGGTGAAGAAAGTGGCTACTTTTTGCCATTATCTGAAATTTGTGAATGAAGCCAAAGTGAAGAGTCTTGGATTAATTCCCTTGGCAGAGGAATTCTCAAAAGAGTCTAGTATAGATTCCATTTTATGGTTATTACTGGTAACTCTAATGATGATTTACAAGGAAAAGGAGCAAGCTGAGCAAAGAAAAATATTTGAGGATAAAAAGAACACCAGAAAGTAGAATAGAGCTAAGTTCTGTATTCAAGGAGATAAATACAGTAAGAAATGGAATAAAGGGAAGGGTTACCTCAGAGAAAAATCCCACCCAGTAAAGTGTCCTACTTGTGAAAAGTAACTAAGGAGTAGCTCACAGCAAGGTGTGTTGGTGCAATACTTTAATCCCAGCACTGGGAAGTTAGAGGCTAGCCTGGTCTAAAGATCCAGTTTCAGAATGGCCAAGCTTAGGCAATGAAGGACTTAATCTTTGGGCTTTAAACATTTTTGAGACTGTGATAGACTATGGGGATTTTTGAAGTTTGACTAAATGAATTTTGCATTATGATATTATTACAACCTAATGGGGGCAAGAAAGTGAATGTGTGTGTGTGTGTGTGTGTGTGTGTGTGTGTGTGTCTGTCTGTCTGTCTGTCTGTCTGTCTTTGTGTTTGTGTGTGTGTGTGTGTGTGTGTGTGTGTGTGTGTGTGTGTTTCGAGACAGGGTTTCTCTGTGTAGTTTTGGTGCCTGTCCTGGATCTCATTCTGCAGACCAGGCTGGCCTTGAACTCACAGAGATCTGCCTGGCTCTGCCTCCCAAGTGCTGGGATTAAAGGCATGTGCACCACTACCACTCAGCAATATATCCATATATATTTATAAAGGGTATCCACGTAAGAAAGAAAATTAATTATGAGAATGAATGTACAATTGAATGTTCTAGAATTAATGAAATTTTAAATCAATTTAGAGTAAGAAAAAGTACTGAAGTGATACAAACAAAATAAGAAAAACATCTATTAAAATAATACAAGTAGTATTTAAAGAATTAAAAAACAACTGATGCAGAGAGAAAAAGGTACTTGTGGAAAAATCTAATTAAATTAAGATTAAATTAAGTTGCCTTCTGACCTTCATTGTTGTGCTGTGATGTGTGTGTTGGAGTGTGTGTGTGTGTGTGTGTGTGTGTATGATGGAGGGAGGGAGGGAGAGAGAGAGAGAGAGAGAGAGAGAGAGAGAGAGAGAGAGAGAGGATAAATATATAAAATTTTAAAAAATACTATTTTTTGAAGACAGAATTTAAAGAAGCCATTAAATATTACTAAAATAAACTTAGATTAGTCTAAATATGTTCATAATATGAAAACAATGTAAACTTAACAGGAAGCTCTTTGAAGAATTTGGTATTGTGAAAAGAGCATTGAAGATAGTCATACAAGAGATTATCCAGTCAAGCTTTTCCTGAATTGAAGGCTGAAAAATGAGGATACTAAAACAATTTGTTTTCAGTTACTACAACAAATTGTAGGACAACTGTGAGATGGAAGTATAAGAAGAAGTTAAATTATTCTTGAAGACAGTAATATTTAAACTGTATAAAATATAATACTTTGTCCAAATAGTAAATTAAATACACATATATATGAATCATACATATACTTGTACAGTCTCTAAGCTGAAAACCTAAATGATTAATATTATTACTTTTACTAGTGGCATATGATACATATCTCTAATGTATATTTTTCTCTTACAGTATGTTTTTCCTGATTTTTATAGGAATTTTTGAAATTGTTGTTAACATGATTTTTTAAATTTTTATTGATTCTTGTGGATTTCACATTATGCATCCCAATCATGCTCACCTCCCCATTATCTGCTTCTGTCTGCTGTCTGCTGTCCTTGCAAACCTCTCACCCCCAAAAAAGACCAAAATTTAAAAGTAAAACCCAAAAACAAAGAAATAAATAAAATCTTGGCATGGAAGTTGTAGTGTGGCCCAGTGAATCACACAGTATAATCTTTAGTCCATAGATCTTTACTTGTAAGTCTTCATTGCACATTTCACATGAGGTGAGGATTGGATGAGCAGGAGATTATATCTCCCTCACCTACTCTACCATATGGAAGATCAAGGGTTGGGCCAGATCTCCAATGTGCATTTGTTTATCAGATTACCTGCACCTCCATCAACAGATCAGCATATAAGCACTGTAGCAGGTGAGAGGAAGGATCAGCTCTCCCTTTCTCATGACCCCAGGAACAGCTTTTCCAGCCTATAGTAGGTGGTAAGTGATTAATATTGTTACTTTTCATAGTGGTGTTATGGCATGTATCTCTGATGTACATTTCTCTCTCTCTCTCTCTTTCTCTCTCTCTCTCTCTCTCTCTCTCTCTCTCTCTCTCTCTCTCTCTCTCTGTTTTTCTCTTACAGTATATAATACCTGATTGGTTTTTCTTAAGAAGTTTTGAAACTTTAGTTAACATGATTTTATTGCAACTATTCTATGGACCTGCTACAATCCTGAGAGATACCTTTTCTCATTAATATAATATTTAAATAAATAATAGCAAAATATATCTGTGGATTAGTTTCATGTCTTCAGAATCTTTCACTCTTTCACTCCCTTTCTTCTTTTTGTGTATGACAACTACAAAAGCTCTGGTTTCTCTGCATGTCTACGCATAGACAAGTTGTTTATTATCAGCATTTAAATGAATGTCATTTTGTAACCTATTTAATATAATATGATTTAAAGTTTTACCTTTTTCTTAAAAGACATTTTCTTTGAATGCAAGTTAGGGGAAAAAAATCTTCCTTATTCCACATTGCACATTTCAAATCTAGGGAGAAGAAATAATAAATCTGTATGTAACATGAGTTACTGTGGTACTGTGAAAAGCAGATCAAATGCTAACTTGATATGTGGTAGATTTAACTTGGGAATTCCCATAGTTATCACTATGAATAATATGAGATTCCCCATCAAAATGTAAATATTTCTTTAAAATGTATATGATTTCTTCTTGTCTTTTTTTAAAATGAGCCACTTAAAGTAGTTTTTATTTTTTACATTTGTAATTTTTCCAGGTGTGCATAACCTTTACTAACAATAATTATGGTAATATTTTGCTCTTTGCCCAGGCAGTTCTCATTCAAGTACTATACTGAAAACAATTTAGCTTCTCAAAACCTATGTAAATTTAAACAATTTGTCCCTAACTTTTGGCTCAGTAATTGAGACCTGAAAATGTCAAGTGAGTTGTCAAACGTTGGAGAAATGTTTTGCAAAATCATAGCAGTACGGTGTATGGGTTTAAATTGCTTGAACTGAAATACATTTTTTTATTTATTTATTTTTATTTTCAGTCTTTCATTTTTAAAGAACCTATGGGTTAATGCTTACAGAAAAGAAGATATGGTTCCTACTTTTCTACTTCTTAAAGAATCACTTGCATTTAGAAATTTATACTTTAATTATTATGCAAGGTCATTGTTTCTGGGTCTATGTTAACTGTACCAATTTAAAGATGCACATATGCCAATATTTTAATTGTCTCAGTTTACTGCACAGAGTGCCACAAATTGCTGAATCCATACCACCTTTCCAGACTGTTTCTATGCAAGAATCAGCACCTCACTCTACTATATTCACCTCTGGGAGGAAAACAGCAGCCAACTGGCTCCTGGCACAGCAGTAGAAAGAGAAGAAATTTTGGCCAGTAAATACATAGCAAATATAGACTGCTGTTAATCATATTCAACATGAAATTGTTTTACAAAGTTCTTACATTTTTAAAAACTTTTTTTCTTCAGTATAGCCAACAGCCAACCAATGATCCCTTTGTCCCACTTGAAAGCAACATACATATAAAGAGTACATTTATCTCCTAAATCTCACTCCATCTTCTTTCCTAAATGTCTTCACCAGAATCCATGTGTAATCTTTCAAGTCATCATTCAGTCAATGATCATTTTAAGATAAACTCCTATAAATTCAGAGATCACTAATATCAATGAGTTAACACTACAAGGCCTGAAATTTGTTCCAAAATTCTCATTAGAAATAAATTCTATAAGACAGAAAATTTTGTCATGTTTTTTGGGGAGTGTTCATTTCTACCTGTAAATATGACAACTAAGCACACACACTTATTATATACCAAATATTAGACATGTTCAATCTCTGTTATCCCCAGTGAAACCTTCCTTATTTTCAAAACTCCCCTGAATTTCAAAAATTCAGATGACTTTTTGTCTTAGTGTTACTATTGCTGTGTTCAATCATCAAGAACAAAGTAACTTGTTGAGTACAAGGTATTTTTTTTTTATACTTTCAGCTCACTATTAATCACTGAAGGAAGTCAGGCCATGAATTCATACAGAGCAGAAACCTGGAGTCAGGAACTGTTACAAAGGCCACTGAGAGGTGCTGCTTACTTACTTGTTTATCATGATTTGCTCAGCATTTTTTTTTCTAGAACCCAGGACCACCAGCACACTAATGGCACCACCCACAATGGGTTGGGCCTCCTTCATCAATCACTTATTAAGAAAATGCCCTTCAACTGAATCTTACACAGAGATTTTCTCAATTAAGGTTCTCTTCTTTCAGATAACTCTAGCTTATGTCAAGTTGATATACAACTAGCCAGAACAATTGACTCCTTTTTTTTTTAAATTCTGTGTCTTCATTTGCAAATCTGCCAACTATGAAAAGGATCACTCCACTTTCTTGTGACTTGTTAATACATTTAATACAGTTCTTTTGCAAATCATTCTGCTGATTAATAACAAAATTGCATTTGAAAACCTACTTTAGTCCTCTTCCCTTCCTTTCTTTCCTGTCAAAATGGAACACAACAATGAGGGAAATGACACCTTTTTAAATTGACACAAAAACATATGACTTTCAAGCTGTAATCTTCCCTTACATTTTGTTCCAAAAGATCACACATCAATACAAAATTTAAAAGTCTCAGTCTTTAAAAAAAATCACTAAAAAACTCATTTGCTATAAAATAGCCAGTCTCTTTTAAAATCTAAAATATTTTCAAATTCAATGTCTCTTAACTGTGAGCCTGCAAAATAAAAAAATAAATAAATTGAATACCTTCTCACTTCAAGGGGGAAGAACCAGGGCACAGTGTCCATCTGAACAAAGCAAAATCAAACTCCAAGAGTGTAAATAACTCAACATCCGATGTCTGAGAGTCATTATCTTCTGGGATCCTCCAAAGTATTTGGCTACTTTTTTTGCCCTGGCATCTTCAGCACTTACAGCTTGTTTTCTAACCATAGGAAGAGTCTACTCCACCACTGCTGCTGCTCTTAGTGGTTGTATTTTGGTATTGGCATCCCCAAAATGTTCCAGTCTTTTACTGCAACTGGGCTGCACTTTTACCAATATCCTCTCATAGGCTTTCTTCATGGTACCTGCTGCAGCCTGCGCAGGCTGGAGCACAAAATCAAGCAAAGGACACTGAGGTTAAACAGCACTCTAGACACCCAGTTTCAGTTCATGAGGGAAGCAGCTCTCTTTATTCGTACCAACATGGTTTTATATACCCATCTAACAGCAGGGGTCAAGGAATGGTTACTCTGTATCCGTAGGCATGCCAGACACTGTTTTCCAAACAGGAAAAACCACAGGGGAACTGATTCCCAGCACCCTTGGAACCCAAATGCACATTTTTCACACAAACAACTTAACTGGGACAGGACAAAAAAGGGCATTTAGAATTAAGGCAGCAAACTTTCTGCTGCCGACAGTATCAAGCCACAACTTCTCTATATACCCTCTTCAGTCCTGGGAATTCAACACTACTGATGCTGCACCTTCCCCATCACTTTGCCTAGACTCTCACAGTGCGAAGCCTCTGTTGCTCTCCCTGACTCCTTCATGCAGTTGAAACAAGTACAACTTGGGTGAATTTAACACTACCAATTTAAGCTGCCAGCTTGAGTTACAACCTTTGCTGCCTCTGGAATACAGTTTCTGTATGCTGACTCATAGAAACACTTCCAAGAAAAATTCACCTCAATGAAGGTGGTCTCTTCTTAATCACAGCAAATTTCTCAGCTCTAGCTAACCAGCATCATTTATTCAAGTAAAGCAAAGGTTTTACTTCAGTGGTTCTGGTCTTTTGTAAATCACTGCCAATCATTTAGCTCTAGCTGACCACACCACAATTTCATCATACAAAAAACTCAGTAGTCATTGCTTCCCTCTGAGATATCACAAGCTAGGATTCCATCATCTACACTACTCCCAACATTCTTATCTTCCAAGCACCTACAGAACATCTCAAAGAATTCTCAAGACTCAATGGCTTTTCTTCTTAGCTCAAAATAACAAAGTTCTCACACAATCCTCTCCAAAATAATATGGTCAATTCTGTCACAGCAATACTCTTCTACACTGGTACCAAGTAGTCTTAGTGACAATTACTATTGCTATGATGAAACATCATGACCAAAACAATTTAGATCAGGGAGATTTGTGTAATTTACACTGTTTTTTATCAATGAAGGAAGTCACCACAGAAACTCACACAGGGTAGAAACCTCAAGGTACCAACTGTTGCAAAGTCCACTGAGAGGCACTGCTTAGTGGCTTGTTTATCATGACTTGTTCAGCCTGTTTTTTTTTTTTTTTTTTTTTTATAAAACTCAGGACCACAAGCACACTGACGGCACCGCCCAAAATGGGCAGGCCCTTTCCCCTTCAATCACTAATTAAGAAAATGCCCTCTAGCTGGATCTTATGGAGGCATTTTATTAATTGAGGTTCTCCCCTTTCAGATAACTCTAGCTTGTGGTAAGTTGACAAAAATTTAGCCAGTAAACTTTTTTCTGCACTCTACTTAATAAAAGTTACTTCCATTTGTGTGAGTGTGAGTTATTTACTGGTACATGGACAATTTGTCAATTCTAATATTAGTTTAGAAAATAGCAGGCCATACCCCAGTAATCTTAACTGTCCATAGACCCTCATTGAGGGATAAGGCCTCAGAAGAATACCCAGTGATTGAAGTGTTGTCTAGCACAATTATGTACAAGTATTGTACTCATACAAAAGATGCAATGAATTCAGTGTGGGGGCCCACAGAGGCTCCCTAGCAAAGCCTTACTCAGTTTCAGAAAGTCTGAACTTGCTTTACCCATCAGGGGAACATAATAGGATGATTTGGACAAAGGCATGGTTTCCAGGTGTTTTGAAGGGTCTACACTTGGTTGTACATTGTGTTTTGATCTTGAAAAGGGGAGGTTTTTTGCCTCTCCCCTTGCTATTGCTTAAAAGGCCATTAGAAATAAACTCCAGGCTGCTGGATATTGACCCAGGGCCTTCCCAAAGCTATACTGTGTCTCTTTTTTCTTCATCTATATTTCTATCTAGCATTTCTCAATTCCTCACTCCCCTCTTCAAAAGACCCTTCAATAAGTTGGGGCAGAAGCCTAACACTGGTCCTCCAACAGGTCAGAAGATATTTAGTAGACCTTTGGATACCCTGTCAAGTTATTAAACAAAAAGTTGTATGGTCTCTTTATGGTGTATGATATCCCCAGCCATTAGTTCTTGAAAAGGTTTTCAGTACTAGGTATGAGATCGTTCCTGTAGAAAAGGCCTCAGATCCAAAGAAAGGTAGGTCAGTTATTACCATAATATTATGTCCTTATCATACTGGCATGCATTTCTTGCCAGGTAGGTCATTATGGTTGCTCATGTAATGTACAGCTTGGTAAAACAGTCTTTTGTTTGTTTTAATTTAATGGCTATTGTTTTATTTTGATTTTTTTTCTCCCAGAAGTTTGCATAGCAATTTCTTGAACTATAAAAGCTACCTAGCAAGGAAGAAACTTCCATTTAAGATCCAGATGGATTTCTTAGTATCTTTTAACTTAAGTGTGTGATAACTTCATCAAAAGTATATTGATTAAGATATTTTAAATAAATGGAACTATTGGTTGGATTTTTAGGAGAAACTGAAGATTCTCAAGTATATTATATTTGATTACTTAGTTTCTAAAATAGACATAAGCCTTTAAAATTCTATTTCCGTAATTGAAGAACTTGATTGTTATTACTTTGTTGTCACAAACAACCATTCAAAATATGTTCCTAGAATACTTCCTCTCAATTCTAAATATATACAGGTGGAGCAGGTGTTTTCCATAGAGTATTCACCATCTGTGTCAAGGATGACACTTTGTAGATGAGGGAAGGCACAGAAAACTTGTTAGAAACTTAAAATTAAAATAATTTGATTTTATATATATAATCTTTGAAATCCTACAGGAAAGCAACTATTCAAGATTTAGCAGGGAAGACTTGAAGAAATGTTTTTACCAAGTTCAAGAAATTGTTTTCTTTACCACAGGTGATGGAAAAACAATGAAGTTATTTAGCAATGACTGAGATTTGTATGGTTAAATTTTTACTTCAAAAAAAGTATTCTCATTGCAATAAAGACAAAGACTTGATATGGAGAAAGAGAGACTGAAGATACCAAAGAAAAGCTAGTGCAGAATAAGGATGGTTTTAAGAAAAAAGGTATTAAAAGTAAAGACTAAAAATTTCAAAATGTATACATTCAAGAATCCTAAAATGCAACAATTTGTGATTGATTACATTAATGAAAGAAAAATTGTCAAAAGTTAAATGCAATGTTTATGCTCTGTACTGGATAGTTTTATGTCAACCTAACACCAGTTAGTGTCATTTGGAATGGAGATTTCTCAATTCTGAAGATGACTCCATTAGATTTGTCTGTAGGCAAGTTTATAGAGTATTTTTTTTTTAATTATTGATTAATGTAAGAGGACATAGACCATCATGGGTAGTGGTATCCCCAGTCAGTTGGGTATGGGGTGCTATGAAAAATCATGCTGTCCAAGTCAGGAGGTAGCAAGAAGGAATTCCTCCTAGGTCTTCGTTTCATCTTCTCCCTCCAGGTTCCTGCCATACTTGGATTCCTAGTATTAAGTTCCTTCAACAGTGGACTGAGTTGTAGATGTATAAGCTAAACCTACTCTTTCCTCAAGTTGCTTTAGGTCATGGTATTTTAAAATAACATTGGAAAACTAAGACAAGCTGAAACAACTATGCAGATACTTGAGTAATTACTTGGAATGGGGAGACAGAGATATTTCATAAAATATGATAAGGTTGATCTTCAATTGTTAATTCTTCATAGTAAATTTTGTGATGATATTGTGTCCTCCAATATATTGTGCACCCTAATAAACTTATCTGGGGTCAGAGGACAGAACAGCCACTAGACAGACATAGAGGCCAGAAAATGGTGGCACACATACACCTTTAATCCTGGAATTATGGAGGCAGAGATCCATGTGGATCTATGTGAGTTCAAAGCCACACTAGAAACAGCCAGGCATGGTGACACATGCCTTTAATCCCAGGAAGTGATAGCAGGAAGCAGGAAGGTATATAAGGCATGAAAATCAGGAACTAGAGCCTGGTTAAGCTTTTAGGCTTTTGAGCAGCATTTCATCTGAGATCCATTCTGATGAGGACACAGAGGCTTCCAGTTTGAGGAAACAAGATCAGCTGAGGAATTGGCAAGGTGAGGAAGCTGTGGCTTGTTCTGCTTCTCTGATCTTCCAGCATTCACCCCAATACATGGCTTCAGGTTGGATTTTATTAATAAGACATTTTAAAATTAGTACTACAAAGACCTTTTAAGATTCCTGCTACAATATTTGATATTTCTTTTAGTAAGACCTAGTTTTAGTCAGTTTCCTATTAAAGTTTCAAAATATTTGATTTCAATGAATTAAAGTTTAGATTCATAATTTCATAGGATTTATCTCACAGTCCCATGAATGTTTTATCCTTAGGTCTGGAATGAAACAGTTCTTCATGTTGGGAGTAAACTTTTCAACACATGGCACCCAGAAAGAAAGGAAGAGAAAAATAGAAGAAAAATAAAATAGCTCATTTATACTGAGCCTCTTCCAAGCAGCTTAGCTTGTCTCTGCCTCTTTCAGGCAGCTAGGGAGGATCCTTGTGAATGAATCTTCTCAGTTTCAGGGACTTCTTAAAACTATTGAGTTGTTTACTTCCAGGGCTTACTGAACTTCCCAGCAAGATGGACTAATTTCTCTCCCCTTAGAATATGCTGTGCCTCTAGGAACTTCCAAATGTTTTATCTAAGAAAAAATTGTTATACAACACAGATCTAAAATTAGAGTTTAGATGTACAAACTTAGAGTAATAAAACATATAGAATAGTCTTAAATAAATTAGCAAGGAAGAAAATAAATTCATAGAATTGAATTAAAATTAAACTCAATATAGAAAACCTATGGAATTCAATGAAAGCATTTGTAAGACATGAGTTTGTAGGTATACATGCTTGCACTCAACCACTAGTTTTCAATTAAATAACATAGTAATGTATCTTAGCTACTTAGAATATCAAGTCAAATTAATAATAGACAGATATTAATACTATCAAAAAATTATCAATGGACTAAAATTAAGAAAAAAAGAACAATAAAACGTTGGATGGTTGTTTGAATACATCAAGAAGATGATTGGGATACACTCAGTGAAATTAGCCATCTGAAACTGTGGAAAGACCTAAATTAAATAATGAGAGATGAAAAATGGGACATTATAATGAATATTAATGAAATCAGTAGATCATTAGTTCATTATAAATCTGTCTTCCAATAAGTCAAAAATTCTATTAAAAAGATGAATTTGTTGATACATAAGGCCAAACAACTGAATTTTAAATAGAATAAGAGTAACATGACCACATATATACAAGACCAAGTTATTGAAGCAATATTAAAAATTTCCCAATTGAAAAAGGAAAAAAGCTCAAAATGATTCAGTGAAAAACTCTACCTGACCTTTGAAAGAACTAATACCTTTGCTCCTCATATTATTCAATAAAAGAACAAGTGAAAAAATGCAGCCAAATTATTCTGAAAACCACAGTATTATCCCAACCACTAAACCAGATAAGGACACAATTAAAAGAAAAGGCTTACCAGTTAATGAACACAAAATATCTTAATTAAAAATATTCAATCAAAATTCCACAGCACATCATATTCACCATGATCAATTTTGCTTCATTCCAGGAATGAAAATCTGATTTAATATATGCAAATGATACACTACAGTGCAACATGTACATAGACTTGAAGACAGAAGTTGCATGATCAACCAACATCCATTCATGAGAAAATCTTTGCAGAAACCAGAAATAGAATTATTATACCTCAAGTTCCATAAATGATACTTATAGATAATATTACAGCAATGGATGAAAAATCTTAAATAATTTTTAACAAATCACAGTAATACAAAGGTGTCAACTTCCCCTCTGTGACTCAGTATAGCACTAACAGTTTGAACTAGAGCAAGGAATCAAGGGAAAGAAAACAAAATCAACAAATAGGAAAGAAGTAGTAAAAGTATCCTTGTTTGCAGATATAATTATAATAGTAAGAAACCTTAAAGACTCTACTAAAACTCTTAGAATAAATACTTTCAACAATGTATCAAGATAGGCAAATTTAACAAAAAAAATTAATTGCTTGTACACTAAGAACTCACAAGTTGAGAAAGATTCAAAATAGCATTAAAATATGTTTCCAGATGCAATTAATAGACACAACAACCAACCAAAAAATACACTATAAATTTAAGTTTTAGATGACAACTAAGTGAATGATACTAAGAAAGGGAAGGGATACATTTGCAGTGTACTCTATGCTTCCATAATAGGTCCATTTGTTTATTTCACAGTTCCTGTTACTCAGTCTACATTAATAATAAAATAGAAATCCCTTATCACTCTCAAAATATATGCATGTGTGTGTGCATATGTGTGTTGGCTAGTTTTATGTCTTCTTGATACAAGCTAATGTCATTTGGGAGGAGGGAACCTCAGTGAGAAAGTGCTTCCACCAGATTGTCCTGTGTATAAGTTTGTAGTGCATTTTATTGTTGTTGGTGTTTTGATTAATGATTTATATGAATGTGTCCAGCTCGCTGGGGGTGATGCCACCCATAGCCACATTGTCCTTGGTGTTATAAAGAAAACATACTTAAGTAGAAATGGGGAACAAGCTAATGAGTATCTCTGCTTTTTGGCCTCTATGTAATTTCCTGTCTTCAAGTTCCTTATTTGAGCTCCTGGTCTGAGTTTTCTGGATGATAGACTACAATTGTAAAATGAAATAAAATAATTTCTCCTCAAGCACTTTTGGTTAAAATGTTTTACCACAGTAATAGAAACCATAACTAAGACAGTACCTTTATCAAACTGAATTATGATATACTTCAAAGGGAAGCCTAGTTTAGTGGTCTACAATTAACAGCACAAGTAAAGCACACATGTGTGCCCTTCACAAAACACATATAAATACTATATGAAGTTATAGTAAATGCCCTTATTACTAAAATGTATTGTTATCTGAAAACATTTTTAAAAGTTATTGTGGATTTATCTGTATTATTATTTTATGCATATCAGTGTTTTGAGAGTATGTATGTTTGTACACCATATGGACAACAGATGCCAGAAGAGATCAGAAAAGATCCTTTGAATTTTTGGGACCAGCGTTACAGAAGATTTTGGTCTGCCATGATTTTGGTGCAAAGACAGCAAATACTTTTAACCTATGAGCCAACTTTCTAGCCACAGAAGTGCCTTTTTAAAAGGATATAGGGTTTTTTTTTCATAATATAGATTTCTCAATAATGCTATTTCTTCTAAATACAGTATAATAAGCAAAAAGAAAATACAAGAAAAACTTAGAACAAAATCACTCTAATATTTAAGGAAGACAGTTTGATATTTCTGTCTGAAGATTACTAAAGAAAAATAAATAGCAAGTTCACAAATAAATATTTTCAAAATAAAAGAAAAAAAGTAGCATACAAGAGAACAGTTGCATTGAAGAATTCATTAAAATGAACCACAGAAAAGGAGAGAGGAAAAGAAAAAATAAGGAGGAGCCATAAGCCTTATTAGATACAATTGTTTCCATTATGCTTCAGGCATAATTATGATATTTAAGATTACAACAGCCAAGAAAATTGAATCACTTTGTTCTTTGCACATGGTAACTTACTAAGTTGCAAATTATCTATGGCTTTTGATCTTTACATACTTATGTACTTCTCAGGATGTGAAAGAGAACTGTGAGGTATTAGGACCTAATTTTATATATAAGTTTATAGAATATCTATTGAAGTCCATTCATTTCTGACTTTTCAAGTTTTAATCTAGTTATAACCAAGACTTTATTCAATATATTTACAGAAGTCCTACAGTAGCTTCAAAGTGATTCAATTTTCATTTACAAATGAAGTTTGATGATGCAAATAGAATAATAGAGGTTTAAAAATATTCTTTGGCTATATTATACTAAGCACAAAAATGCTTTCTCCTATAAGAACAAAAGAAAATCTCTGGAAATTAACTGAAAGTATTCAGGCCAGTGAAATTTTACAGAGAAATCATTCAGTACTATGTTTATCAGGAATAATGATTCAAAGATACTATGAAATTTCAGCTTAATTCTCAATATTTCAGTCTTTTAATTGTTTATAGCATGTATATCTACAAATTAATATTCAATATATGTATATAGCATGTATGAATACTATCTGTACCTATTTGCACACAAATTAGTCCAGTTTGCATTTTGATTGCCATTCCTTCACAAAAGATACTATGTGTAGCTCACTGCAAATTTACCAAAAAAGTTTAGGACAAAAATACTTATTCTCAATTGTTGTGTGATTTCAGTGTAACCTTATTACTTAGAAAAATGTTAAAATACAAATTAATGTGAAACAAGGTATTATAAATTTGGGTAATACAAGTGATATCTAAGGTTCTATTTTAAATCGTATTTTGATGATTAATATAATTGACATTTATTAAGCCCTTCAAGCCAAAACCTACTCCCCCAGGTGTTATTTCATGATACAGGCAGCATATTAGAGTTCACAATTAACTAATAAACCAACAGTAAATCCTGCTTACCATTAATAGAAACAGGTAAATAAATTATACTTCCTAAGTATTTGCTTTAGACAATGAAGATCTGAAAAAAAATTAAGAGAAATTTCCATAGATTTAAAAAATGTTTAACCTTCCCCCCACAATTATACCACCAAAGATCCTGCTTGAGCCCCCTTATGATATCAGCCTGTTCCTAATTCTCTTGTCCGAATTCAACTAGATGAGATCCAGAGCATTGAGTAGTGTATGCATGAGGCGTTGGCCTATACAAAATGGACTCCATATCTTTTTCCTATTCTTTTTTCTTTTTGTTTTGTTTTGGTATTTTTCTTTTTTCTTTTTCTTTTTTTTCCCATTTTCGAGACAGGGTTTCTCTGTGTAGCTTTGCGCCTTTCCTGGAACTCACTCTGTAGTCCAGGCTGGCCTTGAACTCACAGAGATCCGCCTGCCTCTGCCTCCCAAGTGCTGGGATTAAAGGCGTGCGCCACCACTGCCTGGCTTGTTTTGGTATTTTTCATCTTATTGCTGTTTTTTATTTTTTGTTTCTTTGTCATATTTTTGTTTTTGAGAGTTAATGAACATGAATTTGGGTGAGGACAGACATCAGGAGGATCTATGTGTAGTTGGGGGAGGGGAAAGAACATGATCAAAATTTATTGTATGAAAACTTTTAAATTTAAAATAATTAAGAAATCTGATCTAGTCATACTGTAACTTGATATGCCATGGTTGGTTTATATTCCTGAGAAGTCTGATCTTTTTTAATAGAAACAGAGGAGAAGATGATGTAGGAGTCCAATGAGAGGTGGGGGTGAGGGACTGGGAGGAATGGAAGGAGGGGAAACTGCAGTGGGGATTTAAAAAGTAATAAAAATATGATCTACATGTAATATATTATATTTTTATAGATTTTCATGTAAAGATTTTATTATTTGTCAACTGTCACAAATATTAGCATGTTTTTGTCAGTATTGTTTAGTTTTCTTAAACAAATTGTGACCATGAGTGCACTAACTAGTTTGAACTTGGAGTTAGTGTGTAGTCATCATTTCCCTCAGAAATATACCACAAGATTTACATTTTCTTTGAAAATAATTACATTTTAAAGCAAGCATTGATTCTAAATACCACTATATTGTAGTGGTATTTGCTCTGCCCATGGCCATGGGCTGTAAAGCACAAAGGAGGCAGTGCTTCTTGTCCTTGTATGTGACCTCTTAAAAGGAGAGAAGAGAGGGGTCACATGGTCCATTCTCCCACTTACTTACTTACTTACTTACTTACTTACTTACTTATTTGCTTGCTTGCTTGCTTGCTTGCTTGCTTGCTTTCTTGCTTATTTACTTAGTTTTTCATCCTGGCATGATAAGACTCCAGGACTACCTGGGAATTGAAGCCAGTTCCACTGGAACATTAATCAGTGCTCTTAACTGCTGACCCACCTCTCTCCTCTCTTGGATATGATATATAAATGATGAAAAAAGGGTAGATAATTGAATCTACTTTAATCCAAAAAGCAAATGTTAATCTCAAAATACTTAATATTGGTACGGATTTTGGTTTATTGATACAAATTTAAAGACAATCTTATTATACTATGCATATATTTCTACTCTTGTTAAAAGTACTATGTTTATACAACTCATTTAAAATTATAATATATAATTAAGAAATACAGATTAATAATTAGTCATCTATGATATTCAAACCTAGACTCATGTTTTCTAGATATACATAGATATATTTCAATTAGGTAGACAATCTTCAAACACTTCAAAGACCTACAGAATATGAAATTTAAAATGTTTTAAGAACTTCTGGACAATGAGACATGCCACATTCCTGGCAGCACTAATTACTTCAAAGAGGATTATGGGCATCAAAAACTCACTATGGAGTTTGCTTTCTTTTTGGCAAAAGTTAGCCACTGGAGAAAAAGTATCCTTGTCTTGACTGCTTGAAAGGATGCTATATAAACTGAACATGCAGGACCCAAAGAAAGGTAACCACTAAAATTTCAAGGCGAGATGATTCTTCAGGTTCCTGCTTTGTAGAAGAGAATTCCCGACATGCTATATACAGGACACAGGGAGAAAAAACTGATGAACTTTACCAATAGGTGAGACAATCATTCATATCTCCTGCTTCACAAAATGTCTGCCATAGCCTGAAGATGGATGATGCAAAGTTGTATCGGAACTTTCAGTGACTGTCCAGGCACTCAGTGGTCTCTGTCATTTCTAGAATTCTGGAAGTTGTTTACAATGCACTTTCTGTTTATATAGGTAACATTATACCCTTCTGGGATCTTTGAGGGAGTTGAAGACTAGATAGTTAGAATTATGTTTTCTTAATCATGATAAAGGGTAAATTAGATATGAAACTTTAGCCTCATAAAAATAAGATGGATGATAGAATGTTTTCTTTAATTTTACCAAATACAAGTAGACTAGATATTGTAACTGTAATTCTTGCTTTATAACTTTTTTACATATAATTTTACTATGTGTAAGGTAAAAATCTTCATTTTTGATTAGACAGAAAAGACGTGATGTTGGATGTCTTTCTGTACACTCTGAATATGTGTTGCTCAATTGGCTAATAAATAAAGCAGATTTGGCCTATGGCAAGAAAGCTTAGAGGCAGATGGGAAATCTGCTGTCCAAGGAGAAACATGTAATGGTATACAGATAAAGCCACAGAACACGTGGCAATACATAGATTAATAGTAGTGGGTTGAGTTAAATTATACGAGAAAGCTAGCAAGAAGCAAGAAGCCATCGGCCGTACAGTTTGTAATTAACATTAAGCCTCTGAGTGATTATTTTATAAGGTGCTGTGTAACCTTAAGGCTGTGTTGGACTGGAGTAATTTCCAGCTACAAAAAGGGACTATGACCCCTCTTTCCTCTCCTTTTAAAAGGTCACATATAATGTCAAGAAGCACTGCCTCCTTTGAGCCCTATGGCCCAAGGTCATGGGCAGAGCAAATACCATCACACTATATAGCACTATATACTATTAGAATGACTAGCATATAGAACACAGGTAATGCAAGGGAAATGCAAAATATTGTCACCATTATGGAAAAAATGACAATTTATGTAAGGGTAAATGTACTCTTACCAAGAAGTTTAGATATTACACTTCTTGATATTTCCTTACATAAATTGGAAAGTTATGATCCCTGGGCACCAGCCATTCTGGGTAAGACATGGCCAACTTGGTCCCAGGTTCTGGCCATTGGGCAGGACCCCCCAACATCCACTGGGAAGGTTCCCCTTCCCATAGAACCCCAACAGACCCTGCAATCTCCACGCCCTGCCCCCACATCCATCCACCCAAGACCCCAGCACTTCCTAAGACTTAGAGACCAGTGTCCAGCTCCCATCCCACCTCAGAGCTCCCATCTGGACAAGAGGTGAGTGACTGCAGTCATACCCAGAGAGGCCTGCTGCTAGGTCCCACACCTGGGCACCAGCTATTCTGGGGAAGACCTGCTCAACTTGGCCCCAGTTTCTAGCCATCAGGTGGGCCCTGCAGGAAGGTTCCCCTTTTCCAAGACCATAGGCAGACCCTGCAATTTCCAAGCCATGCCCCCACATCCATCCTCCTGAGACCTCAGCCACTTCCTGAGAATTAGAGACCAGCCCCCAGCTCCCATCCACCCCAGAGCTTCTATCTGGACCAGAAAGCTCTGAATCTGTCAAGTCTGTCTGGACCAAGAGTGCTGATAAGACCAAGAACGAACCCACAAGGAGATGGGCAGACATCAAGGCAGAAGTACATATAACAAAATAAAGAGCAATACAGCATCACCAGAACCTAGATTTCCTCCAACAGCAAGACCTGAACATCACAAAATGGAAGACGCAGAAGAAAGCAACCTTATGAATAACATCATGAAGATGCTAGAGGCTTATAAAGAAGAAATAAAAAATGAAATGGAGGAACAGACAAACAAAAATGGGAAAAACGCTATAAAAAACTAGAGGGAAGACAAATAAAGCAGAAGAAAACAATCAGTCCCTGAGAGAAAACCATGAAAAAGCAATGAAACAGATGGAAACAGTTCAAGACCTGAAAAGGGAAATAGAAAAAATGAAAAAGACACAAACAGAGGGTGTGGTGGTATTGTGTTCCCCAAAATATTGTGTACCTTAATAAATTTATCTGGGGTCAGAGAACAGACAGCCACTAGATACAAAGGCTAGAAAATGGTGGCACTCACACCTTTAATCCTAGCATTCCAGAGATAGAAATCCCTCTGGATCTCTGTGAGTTCAAGGCCACATTGGAAACAGCCAAGCATGGTGACACGCCTTTAATCCCAGAAAGCCAGCCTTTAATCCCAGGGAGTGGTGGTAGAAAGTAGAAAGATATATAAGGCGTGAGGACCAGAAACTAGAGGCATTTGGCTGGTAGGGCATTTGGCTGGTTAAGCATGTGGCTGGTTAAGCTTCAGGCTTTCGAGCAGTAATTCAGCTGAGACCTATTCCGGATGAGGACTCAGAGGCCTCCGGTCTGAGGAGACAAGACCAGCTGAGGATCTGGCGAGGTGAGATAGCTGTGGCTTGTTCTGTCTCTCTGATCTACCAGCATGGACCCCAATAACTGGCCTCGGGTTTGATTTTATTAATAAGAACTTTTAAGATTCATGCTACATCTGGCGCCCAACGTAGGGCCCGAACCCACGACCCTGGGATTAAGAGTCCCATGCTCTACCGACTGAGCTATATTCAACAAGGTCATAGAAGAAAACTTTCCCAACTTAAAGAAGGAAATGCCTATGAAGATACAAGAAGCCTATAGAACACCAAACAGACTAGACCCCCAAAAAAGTCCCCCACACATAATAATTAAACAACTAAACATACAGAATAAAGAAAGAATATTAAGAGCAGCAAAGGAAAAAGGCCAAGTGACTTATAAAGGTAAACCCATCAGAATAACACCTGATTTCTCAATGGAGACTTTGAAAGCCAGAAGGACATGGACAGATATAATGCAGATACTAAGGGACCAGGAATGCCAGTATAGACCAATATACCCAGCAAAACTTTCAGTAATCATAGATGGAGTGAACAAGACATTCCAAGACAAAGCCAAATTTAAATAATACTTATCCACAAATCCAGCCCTACAGAAATCACTAGAAGCAAAATTCCAAACTAAGAAAGCAGATACACCCTCAAAAACACAGGGAATAGATAACACCACAGCAGTAAACACCAAAGAAGAGAAGTACACACACATTACCACCAAAAAATAATAATAATAACAGGAATGAACAATCACTGGTCATTAATATCCCTTAATATCAATGGACTTAATTCACCCATAAAAAGACACAGGCTTACAGAATGGATATGAAAGCAAGACCATCTTTCTGCTGCATACAAGAAACAAACCTCAAATTCAAAGATAGACACTACCTAAGGAAAAAAGGCTGGGAAAAGACTTTCCAATCAAATGGTCTTAAGAAGCAAGCAGGTGTATCCATCCTAATATCCAGCAAAATAGACTTCAAACTAAAATCAATCAAAATAGATCAAGAAAGGCATCACATACTCATCACGGGAAAGATACACCAAGATGAATTTTCAATTCTGAACATTTATGCACCAAACACAAGGGCACCCACATATGTAAAAGAAACATAACTAAACTTTAAATCACATATAAAACCCACACATTAATACTGGGAGAATTCAACACCCCACTTTCACCACTGGACAGATCCCCCAAATCGAAACTTAACAGAGAAATAAAGGACTTAACTGATGTTATGACTAAATAAACTTAATTAATATCTACAGAACATTCCATCCTAACAAAAAAGAATATACCTTCTTCTAGGCACCCCATGGAACCTTCTTTAAAATTGATCACATACTTGGCCACAAAGTAAATCTCAATAGATACAAAACAATTGGAATAACCTCCTGCATTCTATCAGACCACCATGGTTTAAAGTTAGATTTCAACAACAACAAAAACTACAGATAACCTACAATCTCATGGTAACTGAATAATGCTCAACTGAATCACCAATGGGATAAGGAAGAAATAAAGAAAGAAATTAAAGACTTCATAGAGATCAATGAAAATTAATACACCACATACCCAAACTTATGGGACACTATGAAAGCAGTGCTAAGAGGGAAATTCATAGCACTAAACACCCACATAAAGAAGTTGGAGAAATCTCACACTAGTGACTTAAAAGCACACCTGAAATTCTAGAACAAGAAGAAGCAAAGTCTCCCAGGAAGAATAGGTGCCAGGAAATTATCAAATTGAGAGCTGAAATGAATAAAATAGAAATAAAGAGAACAATACAAAAAATTAATGAAACAAAGACTTGGTGCTTTGAGAAAATCAACAAGATAGACAAGCCCTTATCCAAACTAACCAAAAGACAGAGAGAGAGCATCCAAATTAACAAAATCAGAAATTAAAAGGGGGACATAACAACAGACACTGAGGAAATACAGAGAATCATCAGGTCATACTTCAAAAACGTGTACTCCACAGCACTGGAAAATCTAAAAGAAATGGATACTTTTCTGGATAGGAACCACATATCTAAGTTAAATCAAGACCAGATACACTATTTAAACAGTCCTATAACTCGTAAGGAAATAGAAGCAGTCATTAAAGTTCTCCCAACCAAAAAAAAAAAAAAAAAAAAAAGCCCAGGACAAGATAGTTTCAGCGCAGAATTCTACCAGATCTTCAAAGAAGTTAATACCAATACTCTAAATTTTTCCACACAATAGAAACAGAAGGAACATTACCAAACTCCTTCTATGAGGCTACAATTACCCTGATTCCTAGACCAAACAAAGATGCAATGAAGAAAGAGAACTACAGACCGATCTCCCTCATGAACATTGATGCAAAATTACTCAGTAAAATAGACTCCAAGAACACATCAAAACAGTTATCCACCATGATCATCCCAGGGATGCAAGGGTGTTTCAACATATGAAAGTCTGTCAATGTAATACACCATATAAACAAACTCAATGAAAAAAACCACATGATCATCTCACTAGATGCAGAAAAGGCATTTGACAAAATCAAACACCCCTTCATGATAAAGGTCTTGGAGCGACCAGGAATACAGGGAACATACCTAAACACAATCAAGGCAATTTTCAGCAAGCCAACAGCCAACATCAAATTCAATGGAGAGAAACTCAAAGCGATTCCATGACAATCAAAAATAAGGAAAGGCTGTCAGCTCTCCCCATACTTATTCAATATAGTACTTGAGGTTCTAGTCAGAGCAATATGTGGTGGTATTGTGTTCCCCAAAATATTGTGTAGCTTAATAAACTTATCTGGAGTCAGAGAACAGAAAAGCCACTAGTTAGGCAGTGATAGTACACGCCTTTAATCCTAGCATTCCAGAGATAGAAATCCCTTGGGATCTCTGTGAGTTCAAGGTCACATTGGAAACAGCCAAGCATGGTGACACATGCCTTTAATCCCACAAAGCAAGCCTTTAATCCCAGGGAGTGATCGTAGAAATCAGAAAGATATATAAGGCATGAGGACCAGAAACTAGAAGCATTTTGGCTGGTTAAGCATGTGGCTGGTTAAGCATGTGGCTGGTTAAGCTTTCAGGCTTTGAAGCAACACAGTTCAGCTGAGATTCATTCAGGATGAAGACTCAGAGGCTTCCAACCTGAGGAAACAGGACAAGCTGAGGAATTGTCAAGGTGAGATAGCTGTGGCTTGTTCTGTCTCTCTGATCTTCCACTGTTCACCCCAATAACTGGCCTCTGGTTTGATTTTATTAATAAGAACTTCTAAGATTCCTGCTACAGCAATAGGAAAAAAAGGAGATTAAGGGGATACAAATTGGAAAGGAAGAAGTCAAGCTTTCCCTATTTGCAGATGACATGATAGTATACTCGAGTGACCCCAAATATTCAACCAATGAACTGATACAGCTTATAAACACCTTCAGCAACATAGCAGGACACAAGATCAACCAAAAAGAAATCAGTATTCCTCCTACATATAATTGACAAACAAGCTGAGAAGGAAATCAGAGATACATCACCCTTTACAATAGCCACAAATGACATAAAATACCTTGGGGTAACTCTAACTAAGCAAGTGAAAGACCTATATGACATGAATTTTAAATCCCTGAAAAAAAGAAATTGAAGAAGATGTCAGAAACTGGAAAGATCTCCCATGCTCATGCATAGGCAGGATTAACATAGTAAAAATTACAATCTTACCAAAAGCAATCTATAGATTCAATGCAATCCCCATCAAAATACCAACACAATTCTTCACAGACCTGGAAAGAATAATACTCAGCTTCATATGGAAAAACAAAATACCCAGGATAGCCAAAAGAATCCTGTACAATAAACAACCTCTGGAGGCATCGTGATCGCTGACCTCAAGGTCTACTACAGAGCTACAGTAATAAAAACAGCTTGGTACTGGCATAGAAACCAACATGTGGACCAATGGAATCAATTTGAAGACCCTGACATTAATCCACACACCTGTGAACATATACTTTTTGACAAAGAAGCCAAAAGTGTACAATGGAAAAAAGAAAACATCTTCAACAAATGGTGCTGGCATAACTGGATATCAACGTATAGAAGGCTGCAAATAGATCCATATCTCATATCTGTCACCATGCACAAAACTTAAGTCCAAGTGGACCAAAGACCTCAACATAAATCCAGCTACTCTGAACCTGCTAGACAAGAAAGTAGGAAGTATTCTTGAACGCATTGGCATAGGAGATCAGTTCCTAAATATAACACCAATAGTACAGACACTGAGAAAAACAATCAATCAATGGGACCTCTTAAAACTGAGAAACTTTTGTAGAGCAAAGGACACAGTCAACAAGACAAAGCGACAGCCTACAGAATGGGAAAAGATCTTCACCAACCTCACATCTGACAAAGGGCTGATATCCAGAATATATAAAGAACTCAAGAAATTAGATATCAAAATGCCCAACAGTCCAATTAAGAAATGGGCCATTGTGAGGAGTTTACCCAACAACCCCCAGCTCTCCAGAGTTTTCTTGAGTGCGAGCAGCAGGAAATATTAGAGAGAAGGATTTATAGCAGAGCATCTCACAGAGATAAACAGATAGAAAATAAAGGATAGCCTCGAGAGGGCCTGGAACCTATTCCAGTGGCGCCCTGACTGTCTCTGGCCCAGGGTTTTTATAGAGACACCAAGGGGTGGAGCAAAAAACCTCCTCCCCCAGCACAGCCAAGTGCAGACCATCTCAGATACCTGCACTCAGGCCCATGGTCCTGATCATCCTCTATTCGGACCTGCTGGGTAAAGCCACGAGGAACCTGAGAACAGGCTCCCACAGGCCATAGAACTAAAAACAGAGAATTCTCAACAGAGGAAGTTCAAATGGCTGAAAGACATTTAATTAATTGCTCAACATCCCTAATCATCAGGGAAATGCAAATCAAAACAACTCTGAGATACCACCTTACGCCTGTCAGAATGGCTAAGATCAAAAACACTGAAGACAGCTTATGCTGGAGAGGATGTGGAGCAAGGAGAACTCTCCTCCACTGCTGGTGGGAATGCAAGCTTGTACAGCCACTTTGGAAATCAATATGGTGCTTTCTCAGAAAATTGGGAATCAATCTCCCCCAAGACCCAGCTATACCACTCTTGGGCATATACCCAAGGAATGCTCAATCATACCACAAGGGCACTTGCTCAGCATTGTTTGTAATAGCCAAAACCTGGAAACAACCTAGATGCCCTTCAACTGAAGAATGGATAAATAAAATGTAGTACATAGACACAATGGAGTGCTACTGAGCACAGAAAAACAATGGCATCATGAGGTTTGCAGGCAAATGGATGGATCTAGAAAAAATCATCCTGAGTGAGGTAACCCAGACTCAGAAAGACAAACATGGTATATACTCACTCATAGAAGAATACTAGATGTAAAACAAAGATGACTAGACTGCTACTCACTACTCCAGGGAGGCTACCTAGAAAACAGGAACCTAAGAAAGACACAGGAATTGCTCAATGACAGGGTAATGGATGAGATCTACATGAACAATCTGGATGTGAGTGGGGGTAATGAAGGGCAAGGGTAGAGAGAAAGAGAGCTTAGGGGAGTGGGAGATCCCAGCTGATCAAGACCAGAGAACAAGAAGAGACTATGATAAATAAAGACCACATGAGAATAGGAAGAAGCAAAGTACTAGAGGGGTCCCCAGAAATCCACCAAGATACCTCCACAATAGACTTCTGGCAATGGTCAAGAGAAAGCCCAAACTGACCTCCTCTGGTGGTAGGATGGCCAAACACCCTAACTGTCATGCTAGAAATCTCATCAAATGACTGAGGGAAACAGATGCAAAGATCCATGGCCAGGCCCCAGGTGGAGCTCCAGGAGTCCAATTTTTGAGAAAGAGGAGGGATTGTATGAGTGAGATGTTGCTGGAGGGCTTCTCTCCAGGTTCCCCAAGCCCTGCAGTCCCACAATCCACTTATAAAATAATCACTCAGACGCTTATATCACTTACAAACTGTATGGCAGTGGCAGGCTTCTTGTTATCTGTTCTTTTATCTTAAATTAACCCATTTCTATAAATCTATACCTTGCCACGTGGCTGGTGGCTTACCAACGTCTTCACATGCTGCTTGTCCTGGCGGTGGCTGCAGTGTCTCTCCCCTCAGCCTTCCGCTTCCCAGAATTCTCCTCTCTCCTTGTCCCACATACTTCCTGCCTGGCAACCTACTTCCTGCCTGGTCACTGGCCATCAGTGTTTTATTTATATAGAACAATATCCACAGCACTTCCCCTTTTTTCTTTTTTTAAAAAGGAAGGTTTTAACTTTAACATGGTAAAATTATATATAACATAACAATTACTGAGCAAGAATTATAGTTACAATATTAAAGAAGATGTCCTATCTATCTTATATTTGTGAGTTTAAGGTTTTATATCTAACTTATCTTTTATCATAACTGAGGAAATTACAACTATCTAGTTTTCAACCCCATCAAAGACCTGAGAAGGAACATAATGGTACCTGAGAAATGATAGATGGATGCAAGCAACTTTCGGGAATCTTGCAAAAGTAGACTAAGACAGCTGGCAGCCTGGACAGTCATCTAATGTTTCTCAGCATTGTTGGTGCATTCAAATTGGCTACAGGCCTAGAATATCTGACAGACCATTTTCAGAAGCAGGAATTCTGAGAGACCATCTTACCCTGTCTTGGCAGAGTACAGTGGTCGCTTTCCTTGTGTCCCACTTGTCCAGAAAGGACAGCATTGCATTTGTACTGTCAGCCATCAAGGCAAGGGCAGTTCTTTGCCCAGTAGGCCATTTTGTGCCAAAAAGACAAACTTCCAAATGGAAATGTCTTAGAAGCCCAACATTCTCTCGGCATCAATTGGTGCAGCCAGGAGCAATTGTGTCTCACATCAACAGAATTTTAAGTTATTTAAATGCCATATTCTCTAGGTCTATGAAGTGTTTGAAGATTACCTATCTATCTGAAATATATCTATGTATACCTAGAAGACTTAACTAACATGGCTACAAATATGATTATCATAGATGACTAATTATTAATCTATTTTTAATTATCCATTACAATTTTAAATGAGTTAAACATAATACCTCAAACAAGAATAGAAATATATATATATAGTATAACAAAGTTAACTTCAAGTTTGTATCAATTAACTAAAATTTATACCAATGTAAAACATTTTAAACATAAACTAAAATCTATACCAATGT
The DNA here is from genome assembly GCF_004664715.2 of Peromyscus leucopus. Taxonomy (NCBI): domain Eukaryota; kingdom Metazoa; phylum Chordata; class Mammalia; order Rodentia; family Cricetidae; genus Peromyscus; species Peromyscus leucopus. Next base: position 76,990,464 of record NC_051083.1, on the reverse strand, counting down.
AAAACATTTTAAGCAAGTTGTTCTTTAAAAGTAGGTTCATTGATCTACCCTTTTATCTTATCATCTCTATATCCTCTTATATATCTATATCATACCCCATTTTCTTTTTTAGAAAGAGATCACATTTATAATCAACCTTTTTTAAATAAAAATATTGTTTTTTCTCTGTCCCACACCAGAGGACTCTTCTGATTTGGGACACAAGAATCTCTTAACCATTTTTTTTTTAAAGCAATATGTCTGGGTTTAGAGGGGGAGTGAGCCAATTCCACCTCTAAAGCCAGTTTGGTATATTTGGGAATTTGGGCGTAGCATCTCTTACTACTTCCTGCTGGAGGGGGGCGCTGTATCTTATGGGGAAGCAAAGAAAATTTTAAGCCTATGGGGTAGTCCTTGAGGCTGTATTGTGTGAACCAGTTGCCTTGAAACCGCTCTGGATGATGGATCATCTGGGCCATGGTGTCATCGGAGACCTTTCAGGGGGTCTTGGCTGGTGAAACCTGATGTATCTTAATCTGGAACAAATCCACAGTCTCTGGCTTTCTGTGGAAACAAAAGCAAAACCTCTTTTCCAAAGTAACATATCCTTATATCCAAATTTTGAAGTCAAGGTACCTTTAAAATATACATTTTGGCATAACTCAACAGCTTTTGCAATCAAATGTTTTTCTTCAGTTACGAATATCAAAGACAACATAATCCAGATTCTCTGTGTGGTAGCCATCTTTATGTGGCTTATGTTTTATATTACCTTGAGCCTATTGCTTTAAACTGCATCATTCTAAGACTGAAAAGGCGCTGTGGATGTTGGCTCTGCCCACTTCAGCTTCCCAACATGGCAGTGGTACGTTTTCCGCCAGCTCTGGGAGTCATCAAGTCTCAGAAATAGTGGGTCTAAGCTTTTATCAAAGCAGCGTGTAGCCCAGAAACCTCTTTTTTTTTTAATACTAGTAAAGACTAAATCTACCACACAGCGTAATATGCCTCTAGCAGACGCCTCATTTCCGCCATACTGTTGGTCAAATGCACACGCCAGAAACCCGCCAGTGTTCAAACCTGCGTTTTGTGGTATCTAGCTGCCCGTATGAGACAAGAAGCAGGAACCTGGTTTTGGCTCTGTTTAGAATTGGTTATTAAATATTCTCAGGTTTAAGGTGGAAACTCGAGCCTTTGGGTGCCATTTGTTGCTGGAGGGCTTCTCTCCATGTTCCCCAAGCCCTGCAGTCCCACAATCCACTTGTAAAATAATCACTCAGACGCTTATATCACTTATAAACTGTATGGCCGTGGCAGGCTTCTTGTTAATTGTTCTTTTATCTTAAATTAACCCATTTCTATAAATCTATACCTTGCCACGTGGCTGGTGGCTTACCAGCGTCTTCACATGCTGCTTGTCCTGGCGGTGGCTGCAGTGTCTCTCCCCTCAGCCTTCCGCTTCCCAGAATTCTTCTCTCTCCTTGTCCCACCTACTTCCTGCCTGGCAACCTACTTCCTGCCTGGTCACTGGCCATCAGTGTTTTATTTATATAGAACAATATCCACAGCAGTGAGAATTGTTGAGACAAAGATTGGAAAAAGCACAGGGACAAATAGCCAAACGAATGGAAACACACAAACTATGAACAAATAGCAATGAGGTCCCAACTGGATCAGGCCCTCTGGATAAGTGAGACAGTTGATTAGTTTGAACTGTTTGGGAGGCATCCAGGCAGTGGGACTGGGACCTGTCCTCAGTGCATGAGCTGGCTGTTTGGAACCTTGGGCCTATGCAGGGGCACTTGGCTCAGCCTGGAAGAAGTGGACTGGACCTGCCTGCACTGAATCTACCAGTTTGAGCTGAATCCCCAGGGGTGTCTTTGCCCTGGAGGAGATGGGATTAGAGGGTGTGCTGGGGGGAAGTGGGGCGGCAGCGGGGAAGACAGGGGAATCCATGGCTGATATGTAAATTTAAATTAAATTATAAAATAAGTAAATAAATAAATAAATAAATAAATAAATAAATAAATAAATAAATAATGGAGTCAGGAGAAGAGCTGGAGTAGCCACAGCAGGAAGAAAAAGAACAAGGTTTCCTCTTGGCTGTGCAGTACATTAGCTATTAGGTGACAGTGAGAGTATTGATTCCTAGGGTTGTAGAGAGAGCAGTGTTTCCGCATGATAACATGGATGTTCCTGTTAGGGGAATTCTTAAAGTGTGTACTGAGTGACTAGAGAATTATGTTGAAATTCCCTCCTCAGACTTCAGAGCAGATTTGCAGTCTTCCATATATGTGGGTCCCTCATTTGAACACTCAACCAACTGCAGCTCTAAAATATGTAAAATCTTACATCTGTACTGATCTTGTGTAGACTATTTTCCACAAATATTCAATATATCTGTTCAAACAGCTATGAACTTTTAGTACTAATTATTAGTCATCTAGACATGATGTAAATTTTGCTATCTGGGCAGTGTGAAGGTTTATTGGATCCAGTCCCTCAGAATTGTTAGGTCAGGATAAACGTATTTTTAATGAAATGTTTCTCCTATTTAGTATTTCAATTAAAAAAATTACTGGTTTAAATACCCCCATCCATGGTAGGGGGAGGAAGGAAAGAGGAAGAGAAAAATGGGGGGAGGGGAGTTTGAATGAACATGATTTTTCCATTTTTTTGTAGATTTGTTTACAGATAAACATATTTCTGCGTGTGTTTGGTTGCATTCTGTTTTGATGTGTGCATATGGGTGTGTTTGTTTATGAGAGGATAAACTAAAAATGGTTTTCTTGTGAAAGTAGTTTAATATACACATGTACATATAAGTAGTATACCTATGTGTAGGATATATTCATAAGATATAACAAATTTCAAAAACCTTAATAAATTTATATCTATCATCAAAAAATAAAACTTATGTCTGTACATAGATTTTTATGACAGTTTTATTCATAATTACCCAAACTTGTAACTAATGAAGATATCATTCACCAGGTTCAGGTATAAAATATTGTTCCTCTGAGCAATAAATTATTAATTACTAACAAGTAATGAACTGTCAACCCATGAAACAGATTGAGGAAAGAAAAATTATATTTCTAAGTGAAGGAAGACTACACTGCATAAATTCAATGACATGACATTTAAAAAGGAAAAATTATGAAAAAGAAAAAAATAAGTCAGTTTGTGAGTTTAGTGTAGAGTAAAGACAAGCTGAGCACAGAAAAAAATCTAAAGAAAGGAGGCTATTGTATAGGGGAATACAAATTGTTAAATGTTTGTTTCATGTCACTATATATTTATAACAATCCACACTCTCCAAAGCATGACTGTGAAGTGCTAATGTAAAGTACAGATATTGGATGTATGTAAGTTCAGAATATATCTCCTAAAATAATTTTTAAAGGATTTTTTGTAGTTATTGTTTTGAGAAACACAAGGCACAGTACAAGTTCGTAAATCAGGGGAAGGTAGTTTTTTGTAAACAAAATGTAAATCACTAAAGGAACTCCACTCACTCATATTATCAATCAAGTGTGACATTGTTTTAATTAGAAATGATACATGAGGCATTGTGGGGAAGAACTGAGAAGCACAGAGGAAAGATCCAGTTTTGAAATTCTCAGTTGAGAATTTTGGAATATTTATTCAAAACTGAAGAAAAACTAACAAATGTTTAATATCACTGAAGATTATGACATGAGTGAGTAGTGGAGAGCTCCTTTGTGATGTGAGATAGATTTAAACATAATGAAGATATAAGTTTAAAAAATACATAGGTGAGAAAAAACAAAATAGCAACACATGAAAGCAGAAAGTGTTTCTTTCTCTTGTTGCTTATTCCAATTTAGAAACAGTTTGAATGACATAAGGACTGTGGAATTTATTATGTAGACACTATTAGATTCCTAAGATTTTCAGATAAGTGTGTGTGTGTGTGTGTGTGTGTGTGTGTGTGTGTGTGTGTGTGTGGTGTCTGTGTGTGTGTCTGTGTCTCTGTGTGTGTGTTTCAAAATTTGGATTCAGCCTTTTTTATTTCATGCTTAAATTTTATATATGGATGGATAATTTAAAGCTATAAGGAACACAATGAACTTTTCTTATGTGTAACTGTAAATTTTATTTTTCAGTTACTCTTATTCTGAAAGATCATAATATTGACATTCTGTCTTAAAGAAATTTTATAAGGATTTAAGTATAGCTTTCACAGTATCTAACAAGGACTTCAATTATTCTATAAAATCATATTGACAACAATTTATTTATTTCTCAGTTTCCCCAGTTGTGACATAGAGAATTTGATATTCCATAGATATCAGGCTCTTGTGTCTTTAGTGAGTACAGAAATTACTTCTAGTTAAATTATGGAAGGTAGATACTCTCATTAACATCCATGAAGCATTAGTCATTTGACTTTATAAATGCTTTTTGTTTTATTAATCTCAGATAGCAGTTAAACATTATGAAGTCTCCATTACTTTTTTCTGTCATCTGGAATGGCAAAAAAAATAATTTCAATAGGTTCAGTTTTTCTCTCTTGAATTTCTATTTGTGTCACATCTTGATTACTCTGTTTTTGTTCTTAGCACACAATGAGTATATGGATTACAATTATTTGAAATAAACTGAATATAAACATATAGATCCCTTATGCATCATTTTATATATGAACTCATGTAATACTCATGATGACTTATTCAGATGGGCTTTAATACTTCTTCTCAATCTTATAAAATATACAATTAAAACTCCAAAAGTTACAACAACTTTTCTAGAGTCATATAGCTTAAATCTCAGTGCCAGTCAGATCTCAGATATGTAAAATGGCAAAATGACTTCATTTAAGTATTTTATTCTTTTAGAACAATTCATTCTAATTTATATTAAATCATATTACCCATAAGATAAGTCAGTATTGAAAAATGCATAGATAAACAAATTTATTTAATAATGTTATTTTTATTATCAACTTGTACTTTAAAGAATTTGTCCATCACCAGTCACAAACTTGACATATTGCAGTCTTCTAAGTTTGTGCACTTGAATAAGAAATGATTTATACATGAAAGTATCTGATATTTTGATAAGAATTCAAATGGAAGACTTGAGGAAGTCTAAGGATATTGTGTTTGTGAAGACATGTCAGGGGAATTTCCTTAAAGAAAAGTATGAACAAACTAAAACAGGCAGAAAACAGTATATATGGACTAAACCAAATTATAGCAAACAAAATTCTTAATTATTTGACTGTTACTTTCTTTCTTTTTTTTTTTTGTTTTGTTTTTCAAGACAGGGTTTCTCTGTGTAGCTTTGCACCTTTTTCTGGAACTCACTTGGTAGCCCAGGCTGGCCTCGAACTCACAGAGATCCACCTGCCTCTGCCTCCCGAGTGCTGGGATTAAAGGCGTGCGCCACCACTGCCCGGCGACTGTTACTTTCTTATTATCTAAGGTATAATAATAATTTATAAATAATGTTTGGGATTTATTTTATTTTTGTTAGATTTACACTTACACAAATGATTGTGTAGTTATTTCCTCCATATTTTCTGTTCCATGAAGAATAAATACTGACAATTCTTAGGAGCCTATCAACACTTACAGAAATCAGTAAGCTTAGAAAATTACAAGATGCTTATAACTCTTCCCTAAATTACATAGGCAGTAAACATACCCAAGGGAGGAGGCTCAACCTCTTCTCTGGACCTGCCAGCAAGTCTACAGGGATGCTGGTTTTTTTTTTCCTTTTATTTTATTTTACAGTACCATTCAGTTCTACATATCAGCCATGGATTTCCTTGTTCTCCCCCATCCTGCCCCCCTCCTCTTCCCCCCAGCCCAGCCCCCAGTCCTACCTCCTCCAGGGCAAAGCTTCCCCCCCCCAGGACTGAGATCAACCTGGTAGACTCAGTGCAGGGAGGTCCAGTCCCCTCCTCCCAGACTGAGCCAAGTGTCCCTGCATTAGTCCTCATTCATGCTGGGATAGGCACTTTGGTGTTACAAATACATTTGAATAATCCTTGTTCCAGTAAGAAACCCATAACCCACTGTCTTGCGAGTAATTCCAAGAAGTCTATTTGTTCAACTAGGATGTATCATGTCCTTGGTTTGTGACTGGTGACCTATTTGGGATAAGAGTCCTTGTTCATTTTTACCCAGGAAAATTCATGTAATAAACATTTCCCAGTTGATGTGAAGCTTTATAGCATTATGTTTATCTAAAATAAAATGTATGTATGTATGTATGCAATTGTACATACAAATATGTATTATATTATGCATATATTTACATATAAATACATATTTATATATACTAGACATATAATACACATATTTATATTTAATAAAAATATGTACAAAAATTTATGGTATATTTATATTTTGATACAGTCATTAACTTTATAAATAACATTGACTGATAAGTGAAAATTGTTTTAAAAAACAATAAATTCTTTGACTAGAGATGTAATTTTTTTAGCTTAAAAATGAACTATATTATTAACTCTATCTAATATTGTATCAGTTAATACACAAGCTTCCAGGGATAATATATATCACTTCCCCAATATATCATGTACCCTAATAAACTTATCTGGGGTCAGAGAACAGAACAGCCACAAGATAGACATAGAGGCCAGAAAATGGTGGCACATATGCCTTTAATCCTATCACTTGGAAGGCAGTGACCAGTGTAGATCTCTGTGAGTTCAAGGTCGCACTAGGAAGAGTCAGGTGTGGTGGCACACAGTTTTAATTCCAGCAGTTGAGATCTCATGTCTTTGCTTGGGAAAGACACACACCTTTGATCCCAGAAAGTGACGGCAGGAAGCAGAAAGGTATATAAGGTCTGAAGACCAGAAACAAGAGGATTTTTAAGCTTTTAGCCTTTTTTCAGCTGTTCAGGTAAGATCTATTCAGATGAAGACTCAGAGGCTTCCAGTTTGAGGAAACAGGATTAGGTAAGACGTTGGTAGGGTGAGGTTAGCTGTGGCTTGTTCTGCTTCTCTGATCTTTCAGCATTTAACCCAATACCTGGCTCTGGGTTTGTTTTTATTAATAACACCTTTTTAAGATTTGTGCCACACATGCTAAAAATATATACGATTTTCAATGATTTTTAAAACATTAAAATGTTGTTACTTTATATGTATGACCATTTCCCTGCATGTATATGTGTGTAACATATGTATGCCTGGTTTCCATAGAGGTCAGAAGAAGGTGTTAGATTCTTGGGAACTAGAGTAACAAACTGTTGTAAGATGCCATGTAGGTACTGAGCATGGAACTGGGGACTCGGCAAGAGTACAAAATGCTCTAAAGTTTGGAGCCATTTCAGTAGCCCTATTTAAATTATTTTCACAGTCAAAATTTTGACTTGTCCATGAATTTGGTTGAAACCATCTAGATTACTTCTTTGAATAAGAAACACAAGTCTATAGAAAAACAACTGTTTAACATAAAAATTCCACTCATGCTGACTGATTAACTCATTCTCTTTTCTTCCACATCCCTCTCCATCTTTCTAACTCTTCTGCCCCTTCTCCTCCAAGCCTTTTTCTATTATAACAACCAATAGACAAACAAACCTGATTATTTTTCACAACAAAGGAGACAAAAATTTGCCTCTTTTCTTTTAGTTTATTTGTGGAAACTGTTAAATCTATTCACATAAAACTTAAAAACATCTGCAACAAAAAAGCTGTCATAAATAAATAAATGAAACACAATAAAAGAGTTGAACATTTACATACTGAATTGAACAAAGTTGTGAAAAGTCTAATGAACCAGTCTTTTTAAAAAGATAGTTCATTTCATGACAAGTGCCTACAAAGATGTGAACAAGGTAATAATGTTGTTTCTACACATTTAATTCAGCCTCTGCATCTGTCCTTTATGATAAGGAAGGTCTGTTCTTTCCTTTAGGGGACACATAATTCATAGGGGAATTCATCTCCTGACTTTGAAAAATAGAAAGAAGGGAAGATGGTTCAGTGCAGAAGAACACTTGCTATTCACGTATAAGGAAAAGGGTTTAAATGGCAGAATACATGCTAAAGGACAGTTGTGGTTACAAGCAACTCCAGCCCTGTGGTAGAAAAGAGGAATTCTGCAGTTTGCTGGCTGCCAGCTTAGCTCTAGGTTCAGTAAGAGACCCTACATCAAAGGATTAATGAAGAGAGCAGTAAGAAGTATATCTGAATTATTGTGAGGGTCTGTACAGGCATGCAAAGGTACAATTATCCTCTAACATACACACAAAGATATCACACAGAAGTTTGGGAACACACAGCTGAGTGTGCCTTCACACATGCACACCCTGCCCCCTCCCAATTGTTGGAGTTTTCTCCAGTCCTGCCCAGGCTGCAGCTGCTCAGACCCAAGTATACACACAGATGCTTATATTATTTAAAATGTTTGGCCTAATGGCTCAGGCTTCTTGCTATCCAGTTCTTATGTCTTAACCCATTTCTATTAATCTATAAGTTGTCACATGGCTTGTGGCTTACCGGTACTTTTACATCTTGCTACCTCTGTGTTTGGCTGGCGACTCCTGACTCAGCCTTTTTTGTTCCCAGAATTCTCTTCTCTGTTTGTCCCACTTATACTTTCAGCCTGGCTACTGGCCAATCAGCATTTGATTTATACAGAGCAATATCCACAGCACTTCACCTTTCTTTTTTTTTTTCAAAAAAGGAAGGTTTAAATTTTAACATAGTAAAATTATGATGGTGGTGAGGTGGTAAAATAAGGTAGGAATGACTCCCTGATCTCTTTGGCTCTGTGTTTCTTATTTACTAAGACTGTTTAGAATTTTGTTTACACCCCCCTCCACACACACACACACAAACACACAAAATCTATGAAATATAATCAAGTACCCTGCATTCTTTGCTCTTTTTCTTCCTTCAACAAACACAATTCCTCAGGATCATCCTTAGCACTGCACCAAAACAACAGTTGCATCCTCCATTACCCCCATCCCAGCAGGATAATACAGACCATCCCTTACTGGCCTCCAGCCCCATATTGTTGCTATATCCTTGCTCTTAACTCAGTTAGTCATTCCCCCTCAACTATAAGCCATGCCTGCCAAAAGACCACATAGGCTGCCCACAGATATTCTCTGCTCTCTCTTCCCCAAGAAAACACAATCACTCAGGTTAATTGTTTTATAGCCCTACCCCCATCAAGTCCATACTTCCTCTGGATTCCATATGCCATTCTCTCCTCGCATCCTACATATCAACACCTAAAAATATCATCACACTAAACCCAGATGTTTAGACACCAGCATAAGAACAGAATCAATAACAGCCAGAACAATATGTCCAGTAGAGCTGAACTATCTTCCCACAGCAGACACTGAATATTCTAACTTATCTGAAGCATAAGTAAAAGACCCTAAAATCACTCATATGAAGAAGAGAGGGTTCTTTAAAGAGGAAATGAATAAATCCTAGCTGTCCTTCCATAGCAGACACTGAATATTGTAACTTAGCTGAAATATAATAAGTAAAAGACATTAAAATCACCTAAATGAAGATGATAAGGTTTTATAAAGAGAAAATGAGTAAATACCTTAAAAATATTGAGGAACACAGAAACAATTAGAGGAAATAAATGAATAGCTTAAAGAAAGCCAAGAAAATACAAACAATTGGATGAAATGATTAAATCCTTTAAAGAAAGCAAAAATACATATATAAACAAATAGTTGATGGAAATTGATTAATGAACTGTTCAATGTGGTAATATTTTATTTGTGCTGAAATGTGGTGATATTTTATTTGTGCTTCAATAAATAAAGCTTACCTGGAAATCAGACGAAATAGCAAGCCATTTTAAGTAAACAAAGAAGTCAGGCAGTGGTAGCACACACCCTTAATCCTGTCACTTGGCAGGCAGGATTTCTGTGTGTTGAAGGCCACACTAGGGAACAGAGCCTGATATGGTGGCACTTGCCTTAATTCCAACACTAGTTAACTATAGATGTCTGTAGGTCTATACACACAGACAGGAAGTGACAGAGCTGTGTAGGAAGAGGAAGTGATGTAGCTGGGCTAAGAGAGCAAAAGAGAACAGAACAGAAAAGGTATATAAAAGTGGGTGGAAAGGAGAACGCTCTCTTTGGAAGCTGCAGAGTTGGTGAGGTGAGGTTAGCTTGTGGTTTGTCCTATTCCTCTGATATTTCTCTAGGGCTTTCACCCCTGTATTTGGCTCCATGTTTTTTTTTTAATTTATTAAGACCATTTAGAAATTTGTCTATAGTTCAAGACCTAAAAATATAAATAGAGGCAATAAGGGAAACAGTAACTGAAGGATTTATGGAAATGAAAAATTTAGGAAATTGAACAAGAACTATAGAGACAAACCTCACCATCAGAATACAGCAGATAAAAAAGAGACTCTCAGACATTGAAGATACAATAGAAGAAGTGGATACATCATTCAAAGAAAATGTTAAATCTAAAAAAAATTCTGACAAAGAAACATCCAGGAAAACTGGGACTCTATGAAAGGATAAATCAAACAATAATAGGAATATAGGAAGGAGAAGAATCCCGGCTCAAAGGACTGGAAAATACTTTCAATAACATCATAGAAGAAAATTTTCCTATCCTAAGTAAAAGGAGATACCTATAAAATTTTGCCTATGAAAATACAAGGAGTATGCAGAACACCAAATAAATTAGACTAGAAAAAAAAGTTCCCTTGCAACATAATAATCAATACAATAAACATATAGAATGAAAAAAGAATATTAAAAGCTACATGGGGAAAAGACCAATTAACATATTAAGGCAGACCTATTAGAATTAAACCTAACTTCTCAATGGAGACTCTAAAATCCAGAAGGGCATGTACAATGTGCTGTAAACTTTAAAAAATGAGAGATGCCAGCACAGACTATTGCACCCAGCAAAACTTTCAATCACCATAGATGGTGAAAGTAAGGTATTCCATGGTAAAAATCAAATAAAAAAATCTGCCTACACATCCAGCCCTACAGAAGGTGCTAGAAAGAAAACTCCAACCCAATTAAATTAACTCCACACATGAAATCACACTAAATAAATAATCTCACACTATCAAAACCAAAAGAATAGATACAAACACTCACACACACACCACCATTACCACCAACAACAACTCAAAACAACAGCCAAATAACAAGTCAACTATCATTGGTCATTAACATCTCTCAATCCCAATGGTGTCGATTCCCTAATAAAAAGCTATAGACTACCAGAATGGATCTAAATATAGGACCCATCCTCCTGCTGCATCCACAAAACACAACTCAACAAAAAGTATAGATATTACCTGAGGGTAAAATGTTTGAAAAATACTTTCCAAGGAAATGGTCTGCACAATCAATATGGTATAACCATTTTAGTATCTAACAAAATAGACTTCAAACCACAATTAATCCAAAGAGACAGGGAAGGACAATTGATACTCAACAAATGAAAAATCCACCAAGATGATATTTCAATTCTTGTCATCTATTCCCCAAAAGAAAGGTGCCAACTTTTGTGAATGAAGCACTATTACAGCTTAAATTACATATTGACACCCACACAGGTAGTGCGAGACATCAATACTTACTGTCACCAATGGACAGGTCACCCAGAAAAACATTAAAAAAGAAATGCTGCTGCTTACAGATATTATAATCAAAATAGACATAACAGTGCTATGGGATGTCTTTCTGTATGCTATGAATATGTGTTGCTACCATTGGCTAGTAAATAAATTCTTTTGTGCTATGACATGGCAACTTAGATACAGGTGGGAATCCAAGCAGAGAGACAGGAGGAAGGTGGTGGGAGATACTCCAGCCTGCCTCCCAAGGAACAACATGCCAGCAGACCAGTAAAGTTATGGAACATGTGGCAAAACATAGATTAATAGAAATGGGTTAATTTAACATATAAGAGCTAGCTAGCAAGAAGCTCAAGCAGTAGACCATCCAGTTCATAATTATTATAAGCCTCTGTGTGTTCACTTTGGTATGAGCTGCTTCAGGACTGGGCAGGACACAGGAAAACTTCTGACTATATAACAGAGCTCTATAAAACAACAAAAACACAAAAGAACAAAAATTCTTCTCAGTACCTCATAGAACTTTCTTCAAAATTAAATATATACTTGTTCAAAAAACAAATATTAACTATTAAAAGAAAACTGAAATCACTTTCTGCATCTTATCAGAAAACTACAGACTAAAGCTTTATACCAACAACAGAAACAAAAGAAAACTTACAAACTCACAGAAGTTGAACAACGCTCTACTGAATGAAAAATGGCTCAAGAGAGAAATAAAGAATAAAGACTTTCTAGAATTTAATGATATATAGAATTTATAGAGAAATAAAGACTTTATAGAATTCAACAAAAATGAATATACATCATGCCTAAATATATGGGATACAATGTTTATAGGAAAATTCATACCAGTAACAGCCTATATAAAAACATGGCATAATCTCATACTAGTATCATAACAGCAAAAATGAAAGCTCTATATCAAAATGCAAAAAGCTGTCTCAAGAGGATTAGATTTCAAGAAATGATCAAACTGAGGGCTAAAAATAATAAAATAGAAACAAATAGAACAATACAAAAATCATGGAAACAAAGGCAGTTTTTTTGGGTTTTTTTTTTTTACTCTCCACATAGATGAATAATTTTGAGGCATGATACAATTTTAAATATATGATTCGTGAGTTCTTTTTGTTGAACACATTCATATGTTTGGTTTCTTAAACATATTTACAAGTAACTATATTATTGTGACTTGGTCCTATTTGTTTCAGTTATTCATAGCATGGTTATAAATGACAATGTAATAATATATTTTAACTATGCATCCAATTTTGTGACTATAAGATACATCTGAGAAACACAAAACTGATTTCATGACTAGTCACATTTTATATTTTGATATGTAGTGTTTTATTTCCACTAGTGAAAATACCATGATTTAGAATTTAACAAAGTCTGTGTGAGGTCAATTACTTGTACACTATTAATTATAGTGAAGTTCACCAATATCTGTAACTTCTCTTAGTCTGATACAAGAAAAAGTGTTGATTTTAATATCTGTATTTTATACATTCTATATCATTTTTCAAAGTAGTTTGTGACTGCAAATACATTTTAAGATTAGAACATGAGGGAATGGAATGATTGAGCTGAAGCAGGGACAGAGTGAGAGTGCAGTGATGGAAATACCATAATTGAGGAAGATGTCATGGGGATGGGGAGAGGCCTGGTGCTTGGGAGGTTCCCAGGAATCCACAAGGGTGACCCCCACCTTAGAATACTAGCAATAGTGGAGATTGTACCTGAACTGGCTTACCCCAGTAATCAGATCAGTGAATACCCTAACTGTTATCATAGAGTCTTTCTCCAGTAACTGATGGAAGCAGATGCAGAGATCCACAGCAAAGCACCAGGCTGAGCTCCGGGAGTCCAGGTAAAGAAAGAGAAGAGGGATTATATGAGCAAGAAGCATTAAGATCCTGACAGAAAAACCCACAGAGACAATCAAACCAAACTAGTGGAACTCATGAACTTTAGACAAACAGCTGTGGAGTCTCCATGGGATAGGACTAGGCACTCTACTTAGGCAAGACAGTGTTTAGCTTTATCTGCTTAAGGAGCCCTCTGGCAGTAAGATCAGAATCTATCCCTGGTGCATGAGCTGGCTTTTTGTATCCCACTGCCTGTTATGGGACACCTTGCACAGCCTTGATACAGGGATAGGGGCTTGGACCTGCCTTTACTGAGTGCACCAGGCTCTGTGGCCTCCCCATGAGAGACCTTTCCTTGTTAGAGAAGGGAATGAGGGGTGCGTTGGGGGGAAAGTGGGAGGGAGGAGAGGAGGATCTGTGATTGGTATGTAAAATGAATTTAAAAAAAAATCCTTAGCCGGGCGGTGTTGGCGCACGCCTTTAATCCCAGCACTCGGGAGGCAGAGCTAGGCAGATCTCTGTGAGTTCGAGGCCAGCCTGGGCTACCAAGTGAGTCCCAGGAAAGGCGCAAAGCTACACAGAGAAATCCTGTCTCGAAAAAACAAAAACAAAAACAAAAACAAAATCCTTGAAAACACTCTTTTATACCCCTTAACTCTGCTTAAAATCCATGGAATATTTATTCACTAATTGTTATTATATATGTACATGTATTATATATAACAATTATATGAGCTTAGGCTATATTTAGTTCATATAATGTTACCAGTATTATTGCAGGAGAATCTACAACCATTAATTAAATGAACCAGCACACTCCCTAACAAAAATCTACCAATGTTTATCATTAGAGGCACAGATATTCCATCTAGAATTGGAATTAAAACTCAGGAATATCCATAGTTTTGCATATGTTTTTCCAAGATATTTTCTTTGGGTGAAGTTTGAACATATTTCATTTGATAGCTAATAGTCAGAACAATCGTTTTTTTTTTATGTCATTAATGTTACCAATTGAACTACTATTATAATTTTAATATCTTCAGCTAATTTTATCACATAGATGTACAATGATGTATTTAAATTTAATTTTTATTCTAGATTATTTAATTGGTTTTATATTTTGACACATTTGTTTTTGTATACAGTGTACTGTGATCATTTTCCTTTCTTAAACTTGTCTAAACCTCCTCCCATGTTAATGCATTTCTTCTCAACGTTTAACTGAAAGTTTTCCTGTGCCCAACCAGCTTCTGCATCCTTGTGGTCCCACATCCGCTCAGACCAAATGAACACACAGAAGCTTATATTAATTACAAACTGTATGGCCTATTGGCTCAGGCTTCTCACTAGCTAGATCTTACACCTTAAATTACTAATTTCTATAAATCTATACTTTGCCACATGGCTTGTGACTTCCTGGTATCTTTACATCTTGTTTCTAATGGCTTAATAAGCAATTCTAAATGAAGCCAAAAATAGGTTCCTGTTTCATGTCTCATGGGAGCAGCGAGATGTTGCAATGTGCAGGCTTGAGCTAGAGGTCTGTAAACCCACAAGCAGTCTGGCCACTTGCAGCTCTGTCAGAGTGAAGCTCTGGCTGAGTGTAGCCCAGCTAGGTCAGTCACTAGAGCATGCGACTGTTAATCTTAGGGTAATGGGTTTGAGCCCCACGTTGGCTGCCTTTTGTAGATGAATTTGTTTACAGTCTTATGAAATAAGGAACACTGAGCCAAATACAGAGGAGAAAGCCATAGAGATCAGGGAAATAGTGAGAGCCACCAGTTAACCTTAGCTCACCATGCTGCCATAGCTTCCCAAGAGAGAGAGAGAGCTACTTCCTGTCTACCTGGGCTTTTATTGCCTTGCTGTTCTGCCCTCTCATTGGCTCTCTAGCCCAGCTACCTCACTTCCTTGTCACATCCTGTCTGTGCAGACCTCCATGTCTCTATGGTTGGTACTGGGATTAAAGGTATGTGTCAACATGCTTGGTTGTTTCCTAGTCTGTCCTTGAACACAGAGAGACTCTGCTAGCCATGTGATCAGATTAAGGACATGTGCTTCCCCTGTCTGACTTTTGATTACAGCTGGCTATGTCCTCTGATCTCCAGGCAAACTTTATTTATTAGCATAGAAATAAAATATCACCACACTTCAGCACAAATAAAATATAACCACATCAACCCAACTTTCTTCATTACATTTTAAAAGAGTTCTTGGGTAGAAAATGTAGTTAAAGATTCTTGTATCTACTCTTTGTAAACTTTTAAGATTACCAGGGATTAAAGTATATTATGTATATATTTTCACCTTATACTCCTCCTTTACCTGCTTTACATATTGATATAGTGCTGAATTACTGGGAATAAATCATGACAATCTGAATTAGAATAGTCTGAGGTATATTATGGGAAGTTTCAGATTTGCTTGAGGAAGTCCACTATTGAGAGAGAGAAAGAGAGAGAGAGAGAGTTTTAAGAGGTTATAGATTTGCCTTTCTATTTATTCATTTTCTTTTTAGTTGAAGACATGATCTGTCAGCTTCCTGTTCCTATTGGCATGCTTACCACTTGCTGCCATGTTTCCCTTTCATGATTTACTATTATTACTCAGAAAATGTAATTCAAAGTTCATTTTTTCTTCCTTAATTTGTCTTTGTTCATAATGTTTTATCAATGCAACAAAAAACTAAGAATCATTCTTGTACATAGTACATGGCTATGCCCACTACCAAATAACTTTTCAAAAAAGTCTGAAATATTGTGATGTGATTTTTTTTTAGTTGATAGGTGTTCAAATGATTATTACTGAACTTCTCACTACCAGTAGCATTAATTTTGTACAGTTAAGACTTCATTAAGTTCTTAACTTATTCTTGCAGTTTAGCAATTATAAACAGCCTTTACTCACACAGGGATTCATTTCATGTCTACATTCTTCTGTTCTTGTCACTTTTCTTGTATTTAGAACTTCAATCAGTGTGAGCTATATATTTGTAAAGGTACAAATCAAGGTTTTAATATTTAGTTCATCTCATCTTTTTTAGTTATATATTCATTTCTATTGCATCTAAGTATCATTTTTATCTAGTAGTTTTATGTAAAGATAAATCTTTAATCATCATACCCAAGTTCAGATTCAGATGATGTAATTTTCTGTGATATATTTGGGCAATAAGTATACATTATTATTCAAATTTAGAATTTATCCTATGTATTGTATACCACAGGAAAGAATTTATGTAAAACACAAATCCTAATATTAATTATAATCCTTATAATAACACAAATGTAGTAATATCTAACAGTAATGTAGTGATTTTATAAACATTTAGATATAATTAATTTTCTAACTTTCACAAACTTTATTTTGCCCAATATTAATATGAAGATTTTAAATCAAAAAGAAGATAAATAAATTAACTAATATCACAGAAAAATTAGAATGTGAAACCATTTACCATTCATTAAATATTACTTGGCATACACAAGACACTGGTTACATATAATGAACTCATCATCTCTGATTATAGCACATTAAAAGTAGATGTCACGAACTTCAATTCATAGTTGAAGATATCCAGCAGAAGTCTTTCCTGTTATAGCAGTTATCAGTAATAGAGAAATGCAGTTTTGCAGACCTTGACTCAAAGTGCAAATATAATATATACCTTAAAATTTTACTCTATGTCAAAAAACATAAATCAACAATTTTCAAGAAAATGGGTAGAACTGAAGATTGTCCTTTTCATGGAAGAAACCATATCCACAGAAAAAAATTGTTACATATTCTTTCTCTCATTTGTGGAACATTAAAAAATAGACTATATAAACTTAAAAGTAAAGGGATGTGGAAAAGAATGGACAAATGGCGGCAAGATAAAAAGAATAATAAAGCAATATAATATAGACATCAATTGAGTGTTATAGGGATACTTATTACTATTTAAAATTAATATACAATAATAAAAGCATTGTTTTTCATAGTGATACCATTATGTTCTCACATTTTTATTCAATTATATAATTTTACATACATAGTTTTTGTAATTCCAATATAGTTTGTTTTGCATATAATAAGAAAACAATATTAAATCCCTTTCATGTTGCAACTAAATGCTTTGGAAAGGATTTTTTCCTATGTATGATTACTAAGGCATTTCTGAGAATTAAAAAAAATTAAAATAAAAACGGAAAAATCCAAATTTTGGCTATTGTTCAAATTGCCCCTTTTCTGCTTACTATGTTTGATCTGTACCATAGCTTTTTGTTTTTATTACAAATGCAGCTTTTTTAAACTGATTGATAGTTAATATCTGCAGCCATAGTATAAAACATAAGGCACAATATTTCTTACTCTAAATTCTTGGCTTCTAGCATAGCCATTAACAGAAAGACAAAATGAGAGAAATTCCATCATCATGAAAGATAGTGGTGAAATGTTCCCAAGCCTGTGCCTGTGCCTGGGCTTGTGCAAAAGTGGCTAACTCCTGAGGTTTTTGGAGCCCAAAAGCCTATGGAATTTGTTGCAGAGAGGCTGCAATAAAACTTAGTGGGCAGGGTAGGGACTTTAGCCAAGGAGGGGTACAGACTCTGGCTGTTTGTAGCTCTGGCCTGTGCTTGTGGCTGCAAAGCCACAGGCAAGTGGCTTTTTCGTGAATTTGTGCCCCACAATAATAAAAAAAAACAGAGCCAGATATTGTGGTAAATACTAAAATATCAGAGAGACAAAGGCACAAGCCACTTCTCACCTCAGCAACTCCTCAGAAAAAAATAAATAAAATCTTTTCTCCATTGATCTTCAGACTGAATGCCTCTGAGTCCTCAGCCAAAAGGTCTCTTTTTACTGTCTGCTTGTGCCTTATATGCCTTTCTCTGCCCAGCCATTTCACTTCCTTCCCATTGCTAGAATTAATGGCATGTGTGCTTCCCAAATGCTGATAGCAAAGGCATGAGATCTCAAGTGCTGAGAATAAAGGTGTGTGCCACCACTGCCTGGCTTTGTTTCTCTCTTAGACTGAATCAGTCTCATGTAGTCCAGGATAACTTTGAATTCACAGAGATCAAGACAGATCTCTACCTACTGAGTGCTAGGATTAAGGGTGTGTGCCACCACTGCCTGGCCTCTATGTTTAATCTAGTGGCTGTCTCTGTCTTCTGATTGTCAGGCAAGCTTTATTTGATACACATTATAACACCACAAATTTCAAGCTATTTGAGGTAGTAATCATAAATAATAACTTTGTAATTTATAAAATTTCAATTATGCCCAAAGTAGATACATATGGGTAGGGAACTCTCATAAACCTATCATTCAATGCAATTTATCAAGTAATGTATATTTTAATTTCATATAAGCGCTACCTTTTTCTGATTTTAGTCTCAACTGATCAATTTTGAAGGAAATCTCAGACAATTTCATATCATTATATCCACAACCATCTCAGTATGTGCTTATGAAAATTCAGTATTACATACTCATATTACTTCCTCAATACTATTACATAATAAACATGCAAATTCTCATTTGTTTTTGTAGTTCACTTTTAAAATGTGATGAAAATTATTTCCACATGTCCAGTTGCTTCCCACATTAATTATTTTTAACACGTCTTTCTTTTCCATATATTTGTAATTTTCCCTATTTAATTTATTTGTTCAAATAAATGGAAACTTATTTTATTAACTGTTCTGTAATCATAGGTTTCTTATTTCATCTCTGTGGTATCTTAAAACATGTTCCTATGTCATTTTGAGTACCTGTAAATTAGTTATTACTTTCAAACTATGTAATATAATTAAGTAGATGCTATCCCATTGTGGCTATTGAAATTTAAATGAATTAAAATTAAATGTGATTAAAATTTATTTCCTCATTTTTCTACTTCTGTTTCAAGTGCTAAATAGCTCAATGTGGCATGTGGCTAAGAATATGAGACATTTTGGATTCCAGAATATTATTATAAATACAGCAATTGCTATTTATATTAAACTTTAAAAAGTTTGATAATATTCAGTGAAAATTGTTTAAGCAACCTTTTTTATGTAGGGATGTGTAGTTAATTGTATGACACATATTTATCTTTGTCTATTCAATAATATAACAATGAGCATTGGGTGATTAGAACTTAGATATTTAACTCATTTAGTTTTATAAAATTTTGGCATTCAGATTTATTAATCTTTGTTATAAATTGTCTGGAGTATTTCTACACACATACTGATAAAAATAAGTATTAAAAGAGTAAATGTCTTGAAGAACTATGCCAGTTAATTCTATTCTATTACCTGTTGACTTAATTACTCCTTTGCATCATCCCAAATTTAAAAAAAAAGGTTCTTTTTTATATCATTTCAGTAGTGTATGTCAAAGTTTACTAGAATTGTATCTAAAACAGTCTTTATTCAGTTTTATGAGACTCTAAAGATAAAGAGTGTGAAATTTGGCAGTCAATAAAGCTAACTGCTAAAGTGGACTGAAGGAATAAGTCAACATATTTAAATATACTTGTTCACAATATAATCAATGTTTTCTACAAATTGAGGAATATTATAGGGAAATCATAAAAATTTGTTATTATACTTCATTGAGCAATAGCAATACTTGTCACAATTAATGCTTATGGGACACCTGGTACTATTTTAATATTGCTTAACCATATTTGTGGCTTTGATCGTGATACCATGGCAATCTCTGCTACATTTTCTTACCTGTGAAAGGGCCATAATTACAATCCCTCTCTCATTAACTAGAAGATTAATGACATAGAATAGTAGCTTAAAGAACTTGCCTTGTAAACCAGACAACCTGAGTTCAGTCCCCAGATCCCACATTAGAAGAAGAGAACTAATTTCTGGAAATTGTCCTCTGACTTCAGCAAGTGCTACATCTCCCACATAAACATCTCAAGCATATATGTCATACACAACATACACACACACACACACACACACACACACACGCACACACACACCAATTTTATAAAATAAATAAAATAAAAATTAGGTACCTAGAATAGTGATTATCATGTAATAATTAGTTTTATAAAATCATTGGCTACTAAAACTCAACTACATAAAACATGGACACATGTATGATCACAGCAAGCTCATGTGGTAGTAACTGCTTTCAGAAATTAGGAAACTAAAATATACACTACACAAAAGAGATTCTTAGTGTTCTTTCTTGTAAAGTGTGTTAGCTCTCATGAGAGCAAGTAAATTCAAAAGTGTATGATTATTGCCAACATCCTCATTTATGAATTTCTACTTCCCTCTGTGGTCATTCTCACTTGAAATTACTCCATTGTATACCCATCTGCCATGACATTCTCATATTATTTGTCAATTGCTTTAATCTTGTTTATCAAACTTCATCTGATTTTTAAAATAATTCAAGTTTTTTATATGACACTATTCTACCAGAAAAAAAAACCTGTAACAGATACATGATAAAAACATTATAATGTGATGTTTTCTTTCTGAAAATAATGTGCCTTAAATTTTCAAGACTTAGTGGTGGTAGTCTTTGTCAGAAATATTTTGGAAGTATCTTGCTTTCATTTTAGAATTCATAATATAATATTCTGGCAGACTCAAATATTTTGAAATACAAGCAAATTTTTTTCTCCCTTCCCTAATAGATGTCTATGTTTCTTTTAAAGCTGACATTCAACCCTTGTCAAGAGAAACAGAATAAAAGAACAAGAAACATATCACTTGATGTCAATGACAGTTATCAAGGGCAAACCACACAAAAAGACAGTGTATAACAGTTGAAGTCTCTACTGTTTTTCTTCACCACTTTTCCTACTTAAGATATTTCTTTATCCATATTACAAGAATTAAACCAAATGAATTCAATAGATATGAGGAAAGTATGATATTACTTACTGTGTTAAATATTGGTGTGTAAGTGTTCTTCAGAATGACATGAGTAGTAACTATAATTTAGATAGAATCTTAGATATTTCTTCAAACTCTCATGTGAATATTGACACAGAATTGTGATTTTTAAGGAAATATTATTAAAGTTGTTAGACAATTTTGTTCATTTTCTGACTAGTAAAATTACTAATATAATCAGAGCTTGTAACTAGATTGTCTTCCTTTGACATATATTTTGTCTTTTCCTATTTATGCTTTCAATTATTAGGTTATTAGGTCATCATATTTTCAGATGTTTATTCTCAAATCCTTGCAATACAAAATGATGTTGCAGAGCAGAAAAAATAGCTTAGGTTATATTTTACTCTTTCATTTTGGTGAGTAACTCATAGATATTCATATTTATAATGATTTTAGACCACTATAATGTTTCTGTTCATGAGAAAATAAACCTAGGTTTCCAATATTTTTATTGGTACCCTAATAATATTATAGAATCATTTATCCACATGCAATGATGTAAATGTAAATTGTGCTACAAAGGTCCTAGACTCAAAGGTATGAACCTTAGCTTGACCATAAAAGGAAGTGAAAATTTAGAGCTGTGATCAGAAACAGGAGATAAAACTCAGGAATAGACCTCTTCACCATCAAAACCCTGATTGAAAACACATTCTACACACACAGTCATAAAAAGGTGAGGCAAGGAATATTTTCTAATAAACGAATCCTTATCCTTGAAGTGGATTATTATCCAGGCCCTTCAAGGTTTCATATTCCTTCATTTAAAAGACATGATGTGAACAGGATTTCTGTATCATTTGTTGTCACTGTGATAGACTTCTTCATTTAAAGTCTAAAAGCAGCAAATCTCATTAATTGTGGAATGATAATTCCAAAACATGAGCAAACACACCTTCGCTCTTCATAAGCTAATTTCACACTCAGGTGTTTATTACAGTAACAGAAAGCTGACTAACAGTGACATTTTTCATTCGGACTTAAAAAAATCTGTGTATTTCTGTTGTTAAAACAAATGTGTAGAACAAATGTGCTCTCACTTTTATAAAACAGAATATTGTAATTATGGCTTACAATTATCTCCAGTGGTAACTTTAAATTTTCAATTATCTTATATTTAGGTATGAATGTTTGCCTACTTGTCACATATAATAAGATGATTAATTATTCACTCTAATATTGACTGAAAATAAAAATAACTATTTGTTTTCAGTTTGCCTGATTTGTGGGGCAAATTGGCAAAAAGGGGAAATGGTTCTATAACATTTTAGACTAATGATAATAGTCAAAGTGAAGGTTTTCCATGGAAAGTGTGAAAAATCAAGTATATAGTACAACCATAAAACGTATTAATGCTGAAGTAGTTGAACTGGAATTAAAGAAATGAGGTCAGCAAAATTATCAGAGTTCGCATAAAATGTGTGTCCCCATTCTATCCCATAAAAGCTCATCAATAATTGCATGTGAATATCAGGTGACATCAGCTTTGACCCAAAAGGCAAAGATAGCATAGCATCAACTGTTGCTAAGTAAACATACTGTAAGTTTTTTAAACTATTTGTTATTATTATTTTTTTTAAATTTCTTGTGTTGTGGGTCCAGAGTCCATGAGCTCCCAATAGTTCAGGGCAGCTCACACTATTTTTTTTAATTAAGAATTTTTTTCATTCATTTTACACATTTACACACAAATCAAAGATCCCCCTTTTCCTATCTCCCACCTCCCAGCCTCATCCACAACTCACCCCCTTCTGCCTCCTAAATGAAGGTAAGGTCTTCCATGGGGAGGCACAACCAGTAGAGGGATGTCCAAGCCCTTCCCCCTGCTTCAAGGCTACACATGGTGTCCCATCATAGGTAGTGGGCTCCAAAAAGCTCCCTCATGCACCAGGGATGGATTCTAATTCTACTGCCATCCCACCCCACTCCCCCGCGTCCCCCGCCAAGCAGATCAAGCTACACAATTGTCTTGCCATGCAGAGGGCCTAGCCCAGTCACATGTAGGCTCCACAGGCATTGATCCAACTTTCATAATTTCCCATTAGTTTGGTTTGGTTGTCTCTGCAGGTTGATCCATCATGATCCTGATGCACTTGCTCATAGAATCCCTCCTCTCTCTCTCCTACTGGATTCCTGGAGCTCTATGTGGTGTTTGACTGTGGATCTCTGCATCTGCCTCCATCAGGCATTGGAGAAAAGTTCTGTGATGACAGTTAGGGTATTCACCGATCTGATCACTGGGGCAAGCCAGTTCTGTTCAGGCACCCTCTCCACTATTTCTAGTAGTTCAAGCTGGGATCCTGATGCACTTGCTCATAGAATCCCTCCTCTCTCTCTCCTACTGGATTCCTGGAGCTCTATGTGGTGTTTGACTGTGGATCTCTGCATCTGCCTCCGTCAGGCATTGGAGAAAAGTTCTGTGATGACAGTTAGGGTATTCACCGATCTGATCACTGGGGCAAGCCAGTTCTGTTCAGGCACCCTCTCCACTATTTCTAGTAGTTCAAGCTGGGATCATCCTTGGGGATTCCTGCAACTTCCCTAGCATCAGGTTTCTCTCTCTCCTTATGATATCTCCCTCTATAATCTTATCTCTCTTAATGCTTTCCCACTCCTTCCCTGTTTCAGCTTGATAATCTCATTCCCTTACGTACTCATCCCCCATCCTACTCTCCATTGCCTGGCCCTCACCCTAGCTCACTCATGGAAGTCTCATCTATTTCCCCTTCACAGAGTGATCCATGCATCCCTCTTTGGATTTTCCTTGTCAGAAAGCTTCTCTGGCGTTGTGGGTTGTTGTTTGCTTATCCTTTGATTTACTTCTAGTATCTACTTTTTGGTGGGTACATACCATATTTGTCTTTCTAAGTCTGGGTTACCTCACTCAGGATGATATTTTCTAGTTCTGTTCAATTGCCTGCAATTTAAATGATATCATTGTTTTTCTCTGCTGCATAGTAATCTATTGTGTATATGTGCCAGATTTTCTTAATCCATTCTTTAGTTGAGGGGCATCTAGGTTGTTTCCAGGTTGTGGCTATTACAAATAATACTGCTATGAACATAGTTGAGCATGTGTCTGTGTGATATGATTGAGCATTCCTTGAGTATATGCTCAAGAGTGGTATAGCTGGGTCTTGAAGAAGATTCATTCCCAATTTTCTGAGAAACTGCCACACTAATTTTCAAAGTGGCTGTACAAATTTGCACTCCCACCAACAGTGGAGGAGTGTTCCCCTTGCTCTATATCCTCTCTAACATAATCTGACTCTATTGCTTTTGATCTTAGTCATTCTGACAGGTGTAAAATGGTATCTCAGAGTCATTTTGATTTTCATTTCCCTGATGACTAAGGATGTTGACCAATTCCTTAAATGTCTTTTAGCCATTTGAATTTCTTCTGTTGAGAATTCTCTGTTTAGTTCAAAATCCCATTTTTAATTGTATTGTTCTTATTTTGATGTTTAGTTTTTTGAGTTCCTTATATATTTTGGACATCAGCCCTCTGTCAGGTGTGGGGTTGGTGAAAATCTTTCAACATTCTGTAGGCTGTCATTTTGTCTTATTTAATGTTTCCTTTGTCTTAGAGGAGCATCTCAGTTTCAGGAGGTTCTATTTATTAATTGTTGCTCTCAGTGTCTGTGCTACTGGTGTTATATTTAGGAATTGGTCTCCTGTGCCAATGAGATTAAGACTACTTTCTACTTTTTCTTCTATCAGATTCAGTGTAATTAGTTTTATATTGATGTATTTGATCAACTTGGACTTAAGTTTTGGGTATGGTGATAGATATGGATCTATTTGTAGTCTTCTACATATCAAGGTCCAATTATGCCAACACCATTTGTTGAAGATGCTTTCTTTTTTCCATTGTATAGTTTTGGCTTTTTTGTCAAAAATCAGATGTTCATAGGTGTGTGAGTTAATGTCAGGGTCTTCAGTTCGTTTTCTTTGGTGCACACGTCGGTTTTTATGCCAGTACCAAGTTGTTTTTATTACTGTAGCTCTATAGTAGAGCTTGAGGTCAGGGATGGTGATGCCTCCAGAGGTTGTTTTATTGTACAGGATTCTTTTGGTTATCCTGGGTCTTTTGTTTTTCCATATGAAGTTGAGTATTGTTCTTTCCAGGTCTGTGAAGAATTGTGTTGGTATTTTGATGGGGATTGCATTGAATCTGTAGATTGCTTTTGGTAAGATTGCCACTTTTACTATGTTTTCCCTACCTAACCAGAGCATGGAAGATCTTTCCATTTTCTGGCATCTTCTTCAATTTCTTTCCTCAGGGACTTAAAATTCTTGTCATACAGATCTTTCACTTACTTAGAGTTACCCCAAGTTATTTTATATTATTTGTGGCTATTGTAAAGTGTAATATTTCTCTGATTTCTTTCTCAGCCCATTTATCTTTTGTATATTGGAGGTCTACTGATATTTTTGAGTTAATCTTGTGTCCTGCCACATTAATGAAGGTGTTTATTAGTTGTAGGAGTTCCCTGGTAGAATTTTTATAGTCACTTATGTATATTATCATATCATCTTCAAATAGTGAAAGTTTAACTTCTCCCTTTCCAATTTGTATCTCCTTGGTCTCCTTTTGTTGTCTTATTGCTCTAGCTAGAACTTCAAGTATTATAATGAATAAATATGAGGTGAGTGGATAGCCTTGTTTTATACCTAATTTTAGTGAAATCACTTTGAGTTTCTCTTCATTTAATATGATATTGGCTGATGACTTGCTGTAAATTGCCTTTATTTTGTTTAGGTATGTTTCTTTTATTCCTGATCTCTCTAAGCCTTTATCATGAAGGGGTGTTGGATATTGTCAAAGGACTTTTCAGCATCTAATGATATGATCGTGTGATTTGTTTCTTTCAGTTTGTTTATATGGTGAATTATTTGACAGATTTAATATGCTGAACCATTCTTGTATCTCTGAGTTGAAGCCTACTTGATCATGGTGGATTATTTTTTATGTGTTCTTGGAGTTGGTTTGCCAATATTTTACTAAGTATTTTTGGGTCAATGTTCATGAGGGAGATTGGTCTATAATTCTCTTTCTTTCTTGCATCTTTGTGTGGTTTGGAAATCAGAGTATCTGTAGACTCATAAAAGGAGTTTGGTAATGTTCTTTCCATTTCTATTGTGTGGAACAATTTAAAGAGTATTGATATTAACTCTTCTTTGAAAATCTGGTAGAATTCTGCATTGAAACATCTGGTACTGGGATTTTATTTTTTTTGTTGGGAGACTTTCAATGACTGTTTATATTTCCTTAGGGATTATTGGTGTATTTAAATTTATCTGGTCTTGATTTAACTTTGGTATGTGGTACCTACCCAGAAAATTGTCAATTTCTTTTAGATTTTCCAATTTTGTGGAGTATAGGTTTTTGAAATATGACTTGATGATTCTCTGGATTTCCTCATTGTATGTTGTTATGTTTCCTTTTTCATTTCTAATTTGGTTGATTTGGTTAATTTGGATGCTCTCTTTCTGGCTTTTGGTTAGTCTGGCTATCTTGTTGATTTTCTCAAAGACTCAATTCTTTGTTGCATTGATTCTTTGTATTGTTCTCTTTGTTTCTATTTTATTGATTTCAGCTCTCAATTTGATTTTTTCCTGGCGTCTATTCCTCCTTGGTGTGTTTCCTTTTTTTGTTCTAGAGCTTTTAGATGTGCTGTTAAGTCACTAGTGTGAGGTTTCTTCAACTTCTTTATGTGGGTGTTTAGTGCTATGAATTTCCCTCTTAGCAATGCTTTCATAGTGTCCCATATGTTTGGTATGTAGTACATTGATTTTCATTGAATTCTAGGAAGTCTTTAATTTCTTCATTTCTTCCTTGAAATGGTGATACAGCTGAGCATTATTGAGTTCCAAGAGATTGTAGGCATTCTGTAATTTTTGTTGTTGTTGAAATCTAACTTTAAGCCAAGGTGGTCCTATAGAATACAGGAGGTTATTCCAATTTTTTTTTTTTTATATCTGTTGAGATTTTCTGTGCGAACTAGTATGTGGTCAATTTTAGAGAAGGTTTAATGGGGTGCTGAGAAGAAGTTGGATATTTTTCGTTAGGGTAGAATGTTCTGTGGATATCAATTACGTACATTTGGGTCATAATATCTATTAGGTTCCTTATTTCTTTATTAAATTTCAAGCTGGCCAATATGTCCAGTGGTGAGAGTGGATTGTTAAAGTCTTCCACTATTAATGTGTGGGGTTTGATATGTGATTTAAGCTTTAGTAATGTTTCGTTTACATATGTGGGTGCCTTTGTATTTAGGGTATAAATGTTCATAATTGAAACTTCATCTTGGTGGATCTTTCCTGTGATGAATATGTATTATATTACAATGCCAAGAAAACCATGGAAAAACAATTAAACATGTGAAGGAAACAGTTCAAGCCCTGAAAATTGAAATAGAAACAGTGAATATGTAATATATTACAATGTCCTTCTCAATCTCTTTTGATTGATTTTAGTTTTAAGTCTATTTTGTTAGATATTATGATAGCTATACCAGCTTGCTTCTTAAGTCCATTTGATTGGAAAGTCTTTTCCTAGCCTTTCACTCTGAGGTAATGTCTGTCTTTGAAGTTGAGGAGTGTTTCTTTTATGCAGCAGAAGAATGGATCCTGATTTTGTATCCATTCTGTTAGCCTGTGTCATTCTATAGGTGAATTAAGTCCATTGATATTAAGGTATATTAATGACCAGTGATTATTAATTCCTGTTATCTTTTGGTGGTAGTGTGTGTGTGTGTGTGTGTGTGTGTGTGTGTGTGTGTGTGTGTTTCTCTTCATTGGGATTTACTCCTGTGGGATTATCTATTTCCTGTGTTTTTGTTGGTTTATCTGATTTCCTTAGGTTAGAATTTGTCTTCTAGTGCTTTCTGTAGGGCTAGATTTGTGGATAGGTATTATTTAAATCTGGTCTTGCCTTGGAATGTCTTGTTCACTCCATCTATGGTGAATAAAAGTTTTGCTGGGCATATTATTCTAGGCTGGCATCCATGGTCTTTTAGTGTCTGCATTACATCTGTCTAGGACCTTCTGGCTTTCAAAGTCTCTACTGAGAAATCAGGTGTTATTTTGATGGGTCTGCCTTGATAAGGCACTTGGCCTTTTTCCTTTGCTGCTCTTAATATTCTTTCTATATTCTGTATGTTTAGTAGTTTAATTTTTAAGTGGTTAGGGGACTTTTTGGGGGGGGATCTAGTTTATTTCGTGTTCTATAACTTTTTTGTATCTTCATAGGTATTTCCTTCTTTAAGTTGGAAAAGCTTTTTTCTATGATTTTGTTGAATATATTTTCTGTTCCTTTGCATTGGTATTCTTCTCCTTCTTCTATCCCTATTATTCTTAGGCTTGGTCTTTTCATGGTGTCACAGGTTTCCTGGACATTTTGTGTTATTATTTTTTGGTTAGGTGTTTTTTTGTTGGTTTTTTTTTTGGGGGGGGTGATTGATGATTCTATTTCCTCTATTGTTTCCTTCTACCCCAGAGATTCTCTCTTCCATCTTTTGTTTTCTATTGGTTATGCTTGTGTCTGTTTTTCTTTTCATTTACTCAGATTTTCTGTTTCCAGCATACCCTCTGTTTGTCTTCATTGTTTCTATTTCACTTTTCAGGTCTTGAACTGTTTCCTTCACATGTTTAATTGCTTTCCCATGGTTTTCTTGGCTTTCTTTAAAGGATTTATTAATTTCTTCCAATTTTTGGTTGTCTTTTCCTCAATTTCTTTAAGGGAATTTTTCATTTCCTCTTCAAAGGCCTCTAGCATCTTCATGAAGTTATTTTTAAGGTTGCTTTCTTCTGCTTCTTTTAGATTGTAATGTTCAGGTCTTGCTGTTGTAGTTCTAGTGATGCCATATTGCTATTTATGTTGTTGTATGTATTTTTGCACTGATATCTACCCATCTCTTCATCCAATAAGTTCAAGAGGTGCCTGTGTCTGAGCGAGCTGCTGTTGGTTCATTCTGTGCTTGCTATGTCTGTGTCTCAGGGGGCCCCTCTGGGTCCAATCTTAGCTCTTGGTCTAATTGGAGCTGGCAGTTTCTTTATCTCATGGAGCTGTTCTTGGTCCAATCTGAGGTAGCTGATTATGTGGCTCAGGGAGCCACTCTTGGTCTTCTCAGGGCTCTTGGTCCAGACAGAGCTGATGGATTCTTTGTCTCAGGAAGCCTCTCTTGGTCCAATGAGAGCTGGCAGATTCTGTGTAGCCACTCTTGGTCCAATGATAACTGGTAGATTCCTTGTCTCAGGAAGTTACTGGGGTCACAGGTGAATGGGTATTGGGGTATATTGGGGTAAGGTGTGGGTCTTGTAAATTGCAGGGTGCAAGTGGGGTTTTGGTGGGGGAGCTTGCCCACAGCAGTTTTCCCTGCTGAGCAGTAACTGGGACAGAGTTGCATAGGAGTTCCTGTGGACTGGCTATGTACCACAGCCCGGGTCCTACAGGCTGGACTCTCTGGGTAGGAGAAGAGTCACTCACCTCTTGGTCCAATGAGAGTTGGCAGATTCTGTGACTCAGGAAGTTACTGGGGTCACAAGTGGATGGACATTTGGGTATGGCATGTGTCTTATTGATTGCAGGGTCCTATGGGGGTCTTGGGTGGGGGGCTGCTCACAGAAATTTCCCTGCTGTCCAGTAACTGGGGCAGAGTTGGGTAGCACATACTGTAATTTTGATAAAGTGATAAATTCAAATGTCATCCAATGACTTCATTTCACAAGCCATAGTTCATTATATTTGTGCATAAATATATCTCCAACATTTGACATTATTTACCACTCTGTTTTTCTGATTATTTTTGATATTAGTTCCAGTTTTATTCTTTCAATCCCATTTTCTGCATTGGCACCTTCCCAGTAGTATTTTATTAAAATACCTTATTATACATAGTCCATACTATATATTCCAAGAACCTATTTGAATTTATCCACATAAAAATAGAAGAACAAAAAGTATATTTGTGTGTATATATGCATTGTATCTTTCTTTTATGCTGTGAGCCACTTTAATAAGATATTTTTCAAGATATTTGGTTAAAGAAATATTCAGATAGAAGTTACTATACTGTTTGTATACTCTTTTTCAACCAATCTGGGGATCATCTGAAATAATACACAAAGAGAATAATTTATATTGCACAAAGGATAGCATTAAATGCACTTGCAAAAAAGCAGTAAACAACCAAAAAGTTACATCTTTGTTTAGCATGAAATGCATATTTAAATAGATGAATATTTTAGAATTATTAAAAATAAAAATGTTATCTTTGTAAATAATTAGGAGGTATAAATATTTTTCAATTTATGCATTTAATTTTTTTACTACTATTTTGTTTTTGAGTTTGTGCACCAAATGTCATTACTGTGTATGCCAAGTTAGCCTCAACCTCTCTATGTACTGTAGACTGGCCTTGAAATGGCATTCTTTCTACCCCAGTGTCCCAGTTTGTAGATTTACTGTCATGTGTTGCCATGTCCTCTGTTTAGATTTGTTTTTATGATAACAAATGCAAAGTAAATGCAACATTATTCACCATAAGATTGAATGGCCTAAGTAATTAGAAATGTGTAATAATTCAGGCATACATGTTTCAGTATTTAAAATATCATTAATGCCTTTGATAGCAAAAGTAGATATTTTTATTATAGTATTCTAAATATAAACCTTAAAATTCATAACTATATCTAAAGGGTATCTTTTAGATAGAAATAAAAATATTTGTACAGCAAAGACTACTGTTTTTTTCAAATGAGAAACTAGATTTTGGGTATTTGTATTCTGAATAATGATCCATTTGCCATATGTACCACCATTACATGGTACATTCACTAAATAATCACATTTCTTAATCTAATAACAGACCAGAACCTGAAGGATATGCCAATAAAAATGTTTAAAAATCATAGCTGGTGTGTGTGTGTGTGTGTGTGTGTGTGTGTGTGTGTGTGAAAAGCATTAAAACATGAGAATAACAGCACTACTTGTGGCATTTTACCCCAGATCCTTTAACTTCTAGGTCAAGCATAGTTTGGATATGTGCCAGTGGCTTTATAAAACCCAAAGTGAAAGAAAGGAACTATATTGCTTGTAAGAAAGTGTACATTTGAAAATATATTAGCAGTGTATACACATTAGTGAATTAATAGTTTGAAGTTTGGCAATGAAAACCAACATTTAATCAGATTTAAAATTAAATCCCCATTCCTGCATATAAAAACACAAACATTACATAGACTAATGGAATACCATTAGTAGCAGAAGTTTACTACTGATGTTTTACAATCTTGCATCTAAGCTGTTAATGCCCATTATGCAGGATACATAGACAAGGAACTTCCCGTAAGCATTCAGGAGGGTAGAACCCAGGAGGGAATTAGCATAGGGAGGATATCAAGGTCAAGGTCAGCAAGCAAGGCAACAGTTACCCAAACGGGGGCCAGGGCTCTACAGGTCCCCATTTTACTAAAAAATGAGCTTCTGACTTAGGTTGTGTGAAATGTCAGCAGGTCAGCATACCCGTCATGGCAATGCCTGCCCAGTCCACAGAGGCACTCTGACTTAGGTTGGTGAGCAACCCCCAGGTATTACCCGTCTCTGAATACTCATTATCATACAGGTTCAATGTATGTAAGCTGCAGAGATAACTGCTGCCAAAGATCTCAAAGTTGCGCTGGGCTTGCAATCTGTGTGTTTGACACAGAAAAGACCAACAGAAGTCATAACCCACCCATAGCCAGTAAGCTAAAGGCAACTGAGCCATTCCCTTTCTTAAGGAGCCTTACTGAAAATTGCAGTCCTTGTAAGATGGTATCCCAAAAGCAAATGGAACTTGAGTTTATAAATTTATAACTTTCAAAGCCAATCAAAATGTATATAGCTATTGAATTAAATTTATCATGTTTAATAGAATGAAAGATTAACTAACTGTGGTAGCTACTTTTGCTGCCAGGGTCTTCACTGTGCTAGCTGTAGTAACTAATTATGAAATCATAATCCCAGAAACAGTAGCAGCAGTGGCCACCACTGCTGTAACAGCAACAACAGCAGCAGCAATGTCAAATTCTGTTCTGGAGCATATGGGCATCCACTGCCTTGTTTACAACTCCAGGAACACGAACTGCCCAGGCACTTTTTTCTTGATCCCAGCAAGACTTAAGCTGGCAGCTCTGCAAAAGAACAACTAAAAACCATGAAGAAAAAACAGACAGCTCACAAGGAGCAGAACTAATGGTCTCATAATGGCTACATTCAGGCTCATAAATTTTAAGGTATCTTCAAAGAGGGCTAAATGAATTTCAGGAAGCCAATAAATGTTGCACAGAGCCACTCCTGAAAAGTAAGTTCTACACCAGCTTGAAGAGGATTGTGAAAATAAAAATGCTTAGCTGGCATGCTACTGTTAACAAATGGAAGTCTGTGACCTTCAGGGTTATCTTTAATCTCCAAGGTGTCTGGGTGACATGTTCTCAAACATACTTGAAAAAGCAGTTACCATACATTACCTTCTGGAGAATCCAACCACATGGCTACAGTTCCTAGGCTTACATTAATGCTTGTCAAAGCTGGCCATATTGGGCTCTCAGTCCCCACTGGCATTAGAAGGGGAGAGTTTTTCATGAAGGCCCAATATGTCTCTGCCATGTTGGGCTTCAGCAGCAGCCACAGCATGCCCACAGCACTCAGGAATCCAAAGAGGAACCTCATTGTCTTGAGGAAAGACATAAACAGAACCCTGGGCCCACACCAATACCAGATCAGGTCTCCTCCAAGTGCCAGTAGAAAGATCCTTCCATTGCTTCAGAGGGTGATTTGCAACAGGAGCCCTCCAGTGCTTATCTGCAACCGATACTCCAGCAGAATATGCTGATAAAAATATAAAATATATAAAACAAGGAAAAGAATAGAATGTAAAGAGGAATGATGAGTCCCTAGTTCCCTCTTTTTACTTTAGCAAAATATATTTGTTTGTTTTTTAATAGTTCAAAATTTTCTTTTCTTTTTTATTTTATTTTTTTATTTTTTAAAATTAATTAATTAATTAATTAATTTTTGATTATCAGCTTGATACAGTATAAATTCTTATCTTAATAGTGAAATGTTTCATTGAGGCTTGCTCAGTAATTGAGTAAAACAAAAACTTATTATAAGCCGCGGTCATCCTAGGGTCCCCCATGCTATATATATATAGCCTCCATGGTTCTGTGGGTTGCAGTCTGATTGTTCTTTGCTTTATATCTAGAATCCACTTATGAGTGAGTACATACCATGTTTCTACTTCTGGGTTTGGTCTACTTCACTCAGGATGATTTTTTTTTTTCTAGTTCCATCCATTTGCCTGAAATTTCATGCTGTCATTGTTTTTGTCTGCTGACATGTACCACATTTTCTTAATCCATTCTTCAGTTGACAGGTATCTAGGTTGTTTCCAGGTTCTGGCTATTACAAATAGTGCTACTATGAACATAGTTGAGCATGCATCTTTGTGGTATGATTGAGCATTCCTTGGGTATATGCCCAAGATCAAAATCTTTTAGTTTTTCAAAATGCACCATAGATTATTGTTATCTGTAATTGCAACTGCATAAAAACAAAGCAGAACTTATTGCTTCTGTATAACTACAATGCAGATATACACAACTGGGCCCTCTACATCTTCAAGAGTTTTCCATTACTATTTTGAACTGTTGTTATAGTATTTACCATACTACTTTAAAGTTCTAAGAAATCAAAATTTTAGTTTCTTTATCTGTAAGATTGTGTTTGGATCATTTCACATTGCACGATTATCTCCAATTGTATCCAAATTGGTACTACTAAAAAATATTTAATTCTTTTAATGTTTGAATAATACTTCACAATGTATATATAAGAACTACATTTTTTATTTTTTAAAGGTATTTTCTTTTTTACTATTATTAAGACATTTTCTATTCATTTACATACCAACCACAGATGCCCCTCTCCTCCCTTCTCCCACCCCTCAGCCTTCTCCCCCAACACACCTCCCATTCCCACCTCTTCCAAGGTAATGACTCTCCTGGGGTGTCAGCAGAGCCTGGTAATTCAGATGAGGCAGGTCCAAACCCCTCCTGCTGCATCAAGGCTGCTCAAGGTGTTCCACCATAGGCACTGGGCTCCAAAAAGTCCTCTCATGCCCTAAGGATGTGTCCTGATCCCACTGACAGGACCTTAAACAGTTCAACTGTCTCACCTATGCAGAGGGCCTAGTCTAGACCCCTGGGGGCTCCACAGCTATTAGTCTGCAGTTCATGAGTTCCCACTAGTTTGGCCTGATGTTCCTGTATATTTCCCCATCATGGTCTTGATGTCACTTGCTCACTGAGTCCCTCCTCTCTGTCACAAACTGGACCCCTAGAGCTCAGCCTTGCACTCAGCCGTGGATCTCTGCATCTTCGTCCATCAGTTCCTGGATGAAGGTTCTATGTTGACAGGGTATTCACCTATCTGTTTACTGGAGTAGGTCAGTTCAGGCACACTTCCACTATTGCTAGTAGTCTAAGGTGGGGTCATTCTTGTAGATTCTTGGGAACTTTACTAGCACCCTGTTTGTCCCTATTCCCATGATGGCTCCATCTATCATGGTATCTCTTTCCTTGCTCTGAGATACATTTTTTTAAACCACTACTCACTTAAAAATATTTAGGTTACTTCCATTGCCTGGCTACTGTGAATTATGCTGCAAATAATGTTGACAGTGATTATAGTTCTGCTGAATAAGTATGAGGTAGTCAAATCATTGGATTACAGTGTAGTTCTAATTTCAATTATGAAAGGAAACCATACAATTTTTCATTCCTGCTTACAATATAGTTTTTTGTATTTTAAAGTAAACAGACAGTATATTTGAAGAGCAATTTATAAAATCACCTACCATCATGAACTACTCTATAGTTTCAGTTTATTTTTTCATATTTTTATTTGTATTAGAATAATAA
The DNA here is from genome assembly GCF_004664715.2 of Peromyscus leucopus. Taxonomy (NCBI): domain Eukaryota; kingdom Metazoa; phylum Chordata; class Mammalia; order Rodentia; family Cricetidae; genus Peromyscus; species Peromyscus leucopus. Next base: position 76,955,133 of record NC_051083.1, on the reverse strand, counting down.
TAATGGTGTCATTGAGAAAGGTTAAAATAGCATTATGCATGTTAATAAACATTTATAAAAGATAAATAATGATGAAAATGAAACTTTGTAAATAAGATTGGATATTTTCTGTTCTTTTAAGTTCGTTCTTGGATTGTTGTAGTTTTTCTTACTAAAAACACTTAAGTTTTGAGATGTTTTCATTTCCTCTTCACATTAATCATGAAGTACAAGGAACAAAATAAAGTACAATTAAATATTATTTCCATTGCTATATTCTAATTCTACATGGGATCTACTTTTAGGTAACTTCCCAAAAATAAAGTATATGTCAAAATCGATTGGTTGTAAAAATTAAAATATATAAGTATAGCACTAAATGTATTATATGTTACATAAAATGCAGAATTTTGATATTATATGTTAATTATTATCAATTTAATTTTAGAATCTAAAATAATGATTTCATAGAACTTGAATATAGAATGGTAGATATCATAACAAATTTTTAGCAATTTGATGCACATTACATATAGTGCTATAATATTTTGAATATTTTATATTCCTAAATAGTTTTTTCAAAACCTATTTCCTATATATTTCTGTTAAGATGTGGCTCATGTTTTATTCCCATAACATCTTCTAAGTATGTCACAAATCACACCAGATTTCTACATATTTAAGATTTCCATCATAATTTGAAACTATGTAGTATGCAGTATTTTACCTTTTTTAAAATTTCTGCAAGAAGACACAACATGAGTCATGAAAATTTTCGCTAGCAGAGAAATATAATAAAATATGTGTTTCCTGAATTTATTGCTTGACAATTATATATACATATGCTTTTCACAGAATACTGTTTTCATTTTTTATGTTTAAAGAGGCTTTTTTGCAAATGAAAAAATAATGTATTAAATAATACATTCACTTATATTTCACTAAATTTATATCAATTTTATTTATATTAAATGTGGAGAAAATCTATTATGTTTAAGGCTGAGGCTAACCTTTGCCTATGGTCTATGGATAAAACACAGATATTTAGCAGGTAGTTTGATGCTATGTCAATTAAGGTAAACAGTTGTCTTAGGCTCCCACAAGACCCATAAGACTTCTTATGAATTTTGGACTAGTTTTACTCATTAGGCATGGGTTATCTCTTACAGAACAAGCCCCCAAATTCTGTCTGTTTACCTGTAAAACAGCATGCAACCATTACATCAATGGTGACATCTTACCTGGTAAGTTGGTGTTCTGGTTGATAAATAACACAGCTGAGTCAGACCATGATATCCTTAGCCCACATCAGCCTGCATAGCAAAACCTTCCCTATAGATATACCTAACAATTGATGGATATTTAATTTTTTTAATTTAAGGTAAGAATGCCAGTACATTGGAATGTTTAAAGCTAAATGATAACTCATAATAATGCCTTCACTGGCTGTTTACTCACTAAGAAACACACAATTAATTTTTATAATTAGTCTCATTCCACACACCTATGCCCATTCTGTGATATATAACCTTTGGCTCTTTATTCAATACAAAGAACTAAGCATTTATAACAGGTTACAGAGCCTGTATGTATAAAACTTTTCATTATCTAGATGTTTAAGGGAAAAAGTCTTTGGAACTGATGCCTTATACTTCAAATCATTTGACAGTTTATTAGAATTCAAATTTTTTAAGTATCATAAAAAATCCAATATTGATTATGTCTTCAATATACCCCTTTATAGTATGAAATTAGAATAATGCAGATCTCTGGAGAAGAAGTAATAGCAGAATTGAGAAATGCTGCATAAAATGAAGCCACTGACGTAATGACTCAGTAGCAGCAATATTGCTCATTTAATGCAAAGAATATTACATTTCTTTCTCTCCGTGTACTTTTCTGTCTGTCTGTCTGTCTCTCTCTTTCTCCCTCACACTTCCACCTCATAATTTTCCTCTCCCCCTCTTTCGCCTTCTCCCTTTACTCTCTGTCTCTGTCTCTGGCCAGTTATTCATTTTGATTTCCTAGAAAAACTTAAAGTTGAATTTTGAGGTATAATTCAGCTTTTAGCATATTACCTTAATGTGTAGAGACCATCTATCTCTCTCAGAATGTAGAAGACTGCAGAGATAGTAAAGAGTGTGGTCTTCTGTGAGGATAAAACAAAACACTAAGATAAAATGAAAATGGCAATGTACATCAAAAAACGAAGTACTTATCTTTTGGAGCATCATGAATATCTCTTTAAGTTGCTAAAATGTTATAACAATGAGAAAAAACGGCCGGGCGGTGGTGGCGCACGCCTTTAATCCCAGCACTCGGGAGGCAGAGCCAGGCGGATCTACATGTGAGTTCAGAAAGGCGCAAAGCTACACAGAGAAACCCTGTCTCGAAAAAAAAACAATGAGAAAAAACATTATTAGTTGTGATCAAAAGCTTTCTGTAGAATAGAAATGATTGAAAATACTAGGTTTTTCAATATGCAATAAATATACACTAAAAACAAGAAAAATAGTATAAAAAAAAAAATAGCGGTGTAATTCAGTGTTAATACACATGACAAAAATATGAACTTTAGTATTTCAAATTTAGCTATATCCAAGCTTAAGGGGTTTTTTTCCTTTTTCTGTTTTTGTAAACTTTCACATTTGGTTGATTCTTAGTAAATGTGTGAGCTGTTTCTGAATTTTTGTAATATATTCTAAAACTTCTGAATTAAAGTATAAGCCGGGCGTTGGTGGCGCACGCCTTTAATCCCAGCACTCAGGAGGCAGAGGCAGGCGGATCTCTGTGAGTTGAGGCCAGCCTGGCCAAAGTAGAAAAGCGCAAGCTACAAGAAAAAAAAAAAAAAAAAAAAAAAAAAAAAAAAAGAAGAAAGGTATATTCCTCATCAGAATGATCAGCACACTTGTTAGTATGATGTGTGTGGGATTACATTCTTTCATTATATATACATGATCAATTCCTGAGTCTTACTGTACATTTCAGAAGGATCAAAGAATCAACAGCACAACTTTTGTGTTTGGCATAAACTCTGTGTCATACATTAGTTATTTGGTTGAAATACCTTCTTTATATCTTTATTAACTTGACATGGGGCCTATGGATACTCTTTTCAATGTTTAAATTTCTTATTAGAAAATACAACACAACTTGAAATCACAACACAAATAATTTATTAATTCAACAATTGATAATTAGCATATTTTTTTAAAAAAATCCTAAAATATAGGAATTTCCCTTTGAGTGTAACTTCCTAGTAAACTGCATATTACTTGATAATTTGTAAAAAGAGTACCATTATTGAGAAAAACGACCTGAGATCCTAAAGGTTAAACGTATGCAGAAGGACATTGTTGTACCAATTTCTTCTGCTTCAGAGACATTGATCCAGCAATTAGACTCTTTTATTCTGACTATAATTTTTTCCTTCATTGATCCCTTCTTCATGCATCTTCCTTCTTTCTCACTTAAGGATATAAGACATCTAGGGAGAGAAGTCTACGGTGGCATTTACCTTTTACAATGCAAAAATAACCCACTGAAATATAAAATATTTTTTCTTGAAACTGTCTGAAGATTACTCATGGAAAATATGTATTTAAAATTTTAATGTTTTTACTCTCTCTAAGATCTGTTATATTTGTTCTAGTATTCTGCATCCAACTAAATACTGAGTTAATTTGTAGGCATTGACTGCTATCATACTATAAAAATTCAATCCAAGCACTTTGTGTCACCCAATAGGTATTCAGTAGGGAATTTCTCAGTTTTTATGAGTTTGTAGGCTTTCTGCTCTTTCTGTTGTTGAACTCTAGTTTTAATCACTGGTTGTCTGATAGGATGCAAGGGCTTAATTCACTTTTATTGTATCTGTCAAGACTTGCTTTGTTACTGAGTATGTGGTAATTTTCAGAGAATGTTCACCCTGCATAAAACTCAAGTTCAATTGGATCAAAGACATCACCCTAAAACCAGACACACTGAACTTTACATTGGAGAAAGTAGGGAACAACCTTGAATGTATTGGCACAGGAGACAAATGCCTAAACAGTACACCAATAGCATCAGCATTAAGATTGACAATTGATAAATGGAACAACACAGCTGTTGTTGGTTGTTTTTTTGCTCTTTTGGCTTTTTGCTCTTTGGAGGCGACCACCACCCAGATCCCAAGTCAATCACATAGGTAGGCTAATTCTTACTTTAAAAAGTCCATCCTTAGCTTAGCTTTTTTTTCTTGCCATCTTTCCTTAACTTAAATTACACAATCTACCTATGGCCTTGGGGCTTTTAGCTTTCTTTATTCCTATATACATTTCTTTTCTCCTTACTCCATACCTGACTATGAAGCAGGGTGGCTGGGTGGCTGGCCTCTGAAATCTTCCTCTCCTTGTTCTTTTTCTCTTTCTTCTTTTTTCCCAGATTTTCTCCTTCTATTTATTCTCTCTGCCTGCCAGCCCCACCTATTCTTTCTCCTGCCTTGCTATTGCAGCTTTTTATTAGACCATCAGATGTTTAAGGCATGCATAGTAATACAGCTTTACAGAGTCAAACAAATGCAACATGAAAGAATGCAACATATCTATGCATCATTAAAGAAATATTCCACAGCATAAACAAATATAATGTATCTTAAAATAATATTCAACAACATACACCATCCTACAAAATGGGAAAATATTTTCACCAACTCCACATCACATACAGGGCTAATATCCAAAACATATTAAGAACCTAAGAAAACAGGCATCAAAAAACCAAATAATTCAATTTTTAAAATGGGGTATAAATCTAAACAGAGAATTTTCAATAGCGGAATCTCAAATGGCTGAGAAACACTTAAAAATATTCAACATCTTTAGCTATTAGGGAATTACAAATCAAAAGTACTTTATGATTATATCTTATACCTGTAAGAATGCCTAAGAACAATAACAAGTTCTGGCCAGGATGGGGAGCAAGGAGAACATGCATCCATTGCTGATAGGAGTGCAATCTTGTTCAGCAACTATGGAAATTAGCATGGCATTTCCTCAGAAGATTATCAGTCAATCCACCTCAAGACCCAGCTATACCACTCTTGAACATATACCCAAAATATGCTCATCCTACCACAAGGACATATTCACAACTATGTTCATAGCAGCTTTATTTTAATAGCCAGAACCTGAATACAAGCATGATGCCCCTCAACCAAAGAATGGATAAGGTAAATGTGGTATTTTTACACAATGGAGTATTACTCACCTGTTTAAAAAATAGCCATCTTTTCTTTGAAGGTGTTGTTTATCAGTCTATCATAGACTGAAAACCTCTCTAAACTTGGAAAAATCAAGGGCTCCCTTCCCAGCAAGGCTTCCACCTTTCTACCTGCCCTTATTTAAAAGATGTCTCTGGGTGAGATTGCCTGACTTTCCTCAGGGAAGACCCTTGACATAGTTCCCTGAGAACATTCTTCTCCTAATGCCCACATGATAATGTTAATGCTCTATCCATTTTGATAGGGCCATGCTTCCACTAATCCAGCTATATGATAGGAACATGCCACTTAATGGAAATTGAAGTTTGCGTTATAATAATAATGATTAGTATAATAATAACAATCCTGAGCAAGGCAACTCAGTTCTAGAAAGACAAACATGATATGTACTCACTTATAAGTGAGTATTAGCTGCTAAATAAAGGATAGTCATGCTACAATTCACAGACCCAGAGAGGCTAAGTTTCAAGGAGGTCTTTAGGGTAGGCACACAGATATCCCGCAAAACAGGAATTAGAATAAATTGTACAGTTAGACTGGTGGGTGGATGGGTGGGTGGGCAGGAATGGGAATAGGAGTGATCAGTTGAGGGAGGGAAGGATGGAAAGAATAAAATGAGAGATGACAGTAATTTGGGGGCAGGTGGATGGTAGTGTGGAAACCTAGTGCAGTTGATACTTTCTGGAATCTATGAGTGTGACCCTAAGTAGGATTCTTAGTAATGGAAGACATGGAGTCTGAACAATCTATCTTCTTTAACTAGTCAAGGTATCCAGTGGTAAGACTGGGACACCAACTCAGCCACAAAATCTTTGATCTACAACCTGTCCTACCTGTAAGAAGTACTGCAGCAAGAGGTGGTGGCTTAGAGCTTGAGGGAGTGGCCAACCAATGACTAGTCGAAATTGAAGCCCATGCTAAGAGAGGGAGCTAATTCCTGACACTACCTGAATGGACAGAAACCAGAAACTGTATGGCCCAGAGACATAGGATTTATGACTAATCCAGTCCTCATCAGAGTCTTTCCCCCCTCACAGTCGATGGGAGAAGATGCAGAGACACAGAGCCAAACATTAGGCAGAGATCTAAGAATACAACAGAAGGCGTGGAGGAAGGAGTGAAACAGCCAAAAGGGTCAATGACACCGGAGAACATGGCTCACAGGATCAGCTAAGCAGGCTCCTAGTGGCCCACAGAAACTGAAGCAGCCACCCTGGAGCTTGTATAATTCGGTGCTAGGTCATCTGAATATATGTTGTGGTTGTTTAGCTTGGGGTTTCTGTGAGACTCTTAATAGTGGGAGGTGGGATATCTATGACTCTTTTGCCTACTGTTGGGACCCTTTTCCTTGTACTGAATTTCCTTGTCCAGCCTTGATAATGAGGATTTCTGCTTTATCTTTTGGCATCTTGTTATGCCGTGCTTGTTTTGTATCCCTGGGAAGCCTTCACTTTTAAAAAGAGAAATGGACAAACAGTGGATCCGAGG